>NW_006998744.1:0-4525 GCF_000164805.1 Carlito syrichta | reverse complement strand
AAATGATCTCTGTCTGTTCACAATGATTCACAACTCCAAACACGAATGCATGCTCTTTTTTTCCTTTTTTCATTTTATCTTTGAGTCAGAGTCTCATTCCGTCACCCAGGTTGGAAGGCAGTGGATCGCTTCTGGCCACTGTAGTCTTGGCCTACTGGGTTCTCGTAAGCCTTTTCCCAGTCTTCTAAGTAGCCAGAATAACAGGCACATGCCACCATGACCGGCTCATTTGCAATGGAGGGTAAAGACGAGTCTCACTGAGGTGCCTGGGCAGGTCTCGACCCACAGGCTTGGGCTGGCTGCTGGCCTCAGACTCTGAAGTGCTGGGATTACAAGGCTGAGCCCTAGAGCGTGGCCTCTATCCTTCCTCGAAAATGAACCAGAAGGCCTGGTGCAGTGGCCTACGTTTGGAATCCCAGACCTGTGGGAGGCCAAGGCAGGAAGATGGCCCAGGAGCTCAGGGCCAGTGCAGGCCACACAGGGAGACACAGGGGGTCTGGGGCTGAGGTGCCCATCTTTCCAGGCACTCCAGAGGCTGAGATGGGAGGATCACCAGAGGCCATGATTATGAGGCTGGCAGAGAACGTTGGTCATGTCCCCAGCCCCTGTCTTGGTCACAGAGCCATACTCTCTCCAAAAATATCAGAATCGTACACAGATTGCCAACTGTGCATAGTGTGTTCACAGGGCAACTGCCTTTAGATCCAGGAAAAATGGGATTGGGGAAAATAAATGTTCCTGGGTGAGGGATATGTCCGTTGTCTATCTTGGCAGAAAGTCTTTGTTGCTGAATCAGAGGGTTGGCCTGCCTGAGGCACATTTTCACCTTGGAGAGGAGAGCCAGCAGAAATGTGGCCAGGGAACCTTGGGAACTCCTGCACCAAAGTGCGAGCAGCCAAGGTGGTGGGTGAAAGGTGCTGAGCTTGGCAGAACTTCACATGAGGGTGGGCGGGTGGGGAAGGACTGAGGGCAGAAGTTTTGCAGAAGAATGGATTTCTTTCTTTCTTTCTTTCTTTCTTTCTTTCTTTCTTTCTTTCTTTCTTTCTTTCTTTCTTTCTTTCTTTCTTTCTTTCTTAATTTTCTTTCCTCACTAGGTTGCCCAGGTTGCTCTCAAACCATCCAACTTGGGTCATCCTCTCAGCCTCAGTCTTCCAAACTCAAGCGATCACAGGTATTACATTTGATCGACACCCTAGTCTCCTGCCTGGTCTTCAACTCTGGGCCAGAGGCAATCCTCCTGCCAAGGCATGTATTCACTGAATGTTTTCTGGGTTTTGCTTGGAGGTCGAGGTCGGTGCTTGCTATGGTATCCAGCCTGGTCTGGAGCTCCCAGGCTCTGGCCATCTTCCCGTCTTGGGTTCCCTGAATGCCAAAGAGAAATGCGTGAGTTGCCCAGCCGTCCCCAACCCCCTGAAGATTAGAGACTCATGCCCTTCCTTTCCCCAAGGCAGTCTGCTGGGAGGAGAGAGCGGGTCCACCCTTAGGAACAAGGCAGGAGGAAGTGTAGGACACCTGGCAGAGACACGCCCATGCACCAAGCATGCCTTCAGCAGAGGGCTCTGTGGGCTGCACCAGCTGTCCTCTCTGGGGTCCCAGGTCATTGGTAGGGAGTGGACCTCCCTGTGGAAACTCAAGAGGGGTGTGGAGGCCAGGTGCAAGGACTCATATCTGTCATCCCAGTGCTTTGGTGGTTGAGGCAACAGGATGACCTGAGCCTCGAGGTTTGAGACCAGCTAGGTCACCTTGCCCAGACCTCATCTCTACAAGAAGTCAAAAGATGATCCAAACTTGGTGCTGCAGGCCTTTTGTTCGAGCCACTCAGGAGGTTACTGCAGGAGGATCACCGGAGCCCAGCCAGTGGAGGGTGTGGAGGCTGAGAGTGGACCCCTGCACTCTGACCTGGGTGATAGAGGGGGACTCCAACTCTGAATAATACCAACCACCAACACCACCACAATCACAGGCCTGGTTCAGGGGCTCAGCCAGACATCCTGGTTCTTCAGACGTGCAGGCGAGTGGATGGCCTGAGCCTGTGGGTTTGACACCAGCCTGGGACACAGCGTGAGACCTCTGCTCGGCCATCAAAAATAAATCCAAAGATTAACTGGCATGGTGGTGCAGGCCTGTGATTTCAACGACTCCTTGGGCCAAGGTGGGAGGATCACCTGAGCCCGGCAGGTGGAGTCCATGGTGTCCCTCAGCATGAAACTGCACTAGGGCCTAGGTGACAGAGCAGGATTTTGACTTCAAATAATAATAATCACCACCACCACCCCTGCCACCCAACTCGAAGAGTCACCCTCAGGTATGGGAGATGAAAAGGCACTTTCCCACCTGTCGTTCACTAGTGGTTTCAAAGTTGACCACTGGGCACATTTGTCCTGTGCCTTTGGCCTCACGTCCCAGAAGGCCTGCCTCCACCCTCCACACTCGTGCCCTATAGCAAAGACATGTGTGGGTTCACAGAACAGACTGACATGAGTTAGAGTGGCTGTCAGGCAAAGAGTGACCAAGGAGGACTGGCAATGTCATGGCCAGCGCAGGTTCTGGTAGCCTGGTTTGCCTCCTTCAGGTGGGGGTAGGACTCCTTCCCCTCCTGATCACTCCATTATCCCACAACCCCACGGACCTTTCCCTGGGGAGCCATGGGTGCCCGTCGTGACATACATTGGTGGTGTCCTTTTGTCTCCAGAGTCTCCATGTGCTGAGCTGGGGTGCAGCAGTACTGTCATGGCTTCTGGGGCCTGACCTTTGGGGCTGAGGCGGTCTTCCCGCCTTGACCCTTGAGCAGCCTGGACTTGGGGCCACCACACCTGACTCGATTTTGGTGCCCTCTCGCTGAGACAAGGTCTGGGCAAACCGCATGGGCTGGTCTCTGAACCTGGGGACTCAGGCAGCCTTCCCACTCGGCCTCCCAGGACCCGGGACTAACGGCCATGAGCCATGGTGTCTGGCCAATACTCGTACGTGATGTCGGTGGGGGTGATGCAAAGTCATGCCCCTTGATGGAGGCCACCGCATCCCATGCAACTGGGACCATGTGTGCCACTATGTGCGAGTCCAGTGTTTGCGTTATGGGAAGCAAGGAAGGCTCATTACGTGGCCAGGCTGGTCTCAAACTCCCAGGCTCCAGTAGTCCCCAATCTCAGCTTCCCAAAGCCTCAGCCCAATTGTCTGCTGATCCACCATCGTTCAGGAACTATAGGACCAAGGCTGGGACCTCCTTCTCAAGTGATCTCTGTCTGTTCATGATGATCACAACTCCAAACACAAATGGATGCTCTTCTTTTTTTTCCTTTTTTTATTTTATCTTTGAGTCGGAGTCTCATTCTGTTGCCCAGGTTGGAGGGTGGTGGCTCACTTCTGGCCACTGCAGCCTTGGCCTGCCAGGCTCCCACAAGCCTTTCCCTGGCTTTCCAAGTAGCCAGAACAACAGGAGCATGCCACCATGCCCATTTCATTTGGGAGGGAGGATCAAGACGAGTTTCATCCCATGGGCTCAGGTTGGCCGCTGCCCCGGCCTCCCAAAGTACTGGGATGATGAGGTTGAGTCCCAGAGCCTGGCCCTATCCTCCCTCAAAAACTAACCAGAAGGCCTGGTGCGGTGGCCAACGTTTGGAACTCCAGTGTTCTGGGAGGCTAAGACCAGAAGATAGCTGTAGCCCAGGAGACCAAGGCCAGCTTGGGCCATGCATGGAGACCCTGTTTCTGCACCAATAGAAGCAGGGGGTCTGGGGTCAATGTGTCCATCCTCCCAGGCACTCCAGAGGCTGGGTCGGGAGGATCACTGGAACCCGTGATTTTGAGGCTGTCAGTGAACGTCGGTCGTGTCCCTGGCCTCCAGTCATGGTCACACAGCCATACCTTTTCTCCAAAAACATCAGAATCGTACACAGATTGTCAAATGTGCGTGGCGTGTTCACAAGGCAACTCTCTTTAGATCCAGGAACAATGGGAATGGGGGAAAGAAATGTCCCCAGATGAGGGATGTTTCCCTTCCCTATCTTGGCAGAAGGTCCTTGTTGCCGAGTTAAAGGGTCTGCCTATCTGAGGCACATGTCACACCTCGGAGAGGAGAGCTGGCAGGAACGCAGCCAGGGAGCCATGAGAAATCCCAGACCAAAGCACAAGCAGCCATGGAGTGGGTTGTGGGTGAAAGGTGCCGAGCTTGGGGACCTTCACATTGGGTGGGCGGCTGGGGAAGGACTGAGAGCAGAAGTTTTGCAGAAAAATGGATTTCTTTCTTTCTTTCTTTCTTTCTTTCTTTCTTTCTTTCTTTCTTTCTTTCTTTCTTTCTTTCTCTCTCTCTTTCTTTCTTTTTACCTTTCTTTCTTTCCTTTCTTCTTTCATTCTACCTTTCTTTCTTTCTTTATTTCTATCTATCTTTCTTTCTTTCTTTCTTTCTTTCTTTCTTTCTTTCTTTCTTTCTTTCTTTCTTTCTTTCTTTCTTTCCTTCTTTCTTAATTTTCTTTCCTCACTAGGTTGTCCAGGTTGCTCTCAAACCACCCAACTTGGGTCAACCTCG
>NW_006998743.1:0-908 GCF_000164805.1 Carlito syrichta | reverse complement strand
CCCACCAACAGGTGTAGAAGTGTTCCCTTTTCACCACACCCTCTTCAGCAGCTGTTATTTTTGAGTTGTTGATAATTGCCATTCTGACTGGAGTTAGGTGGTATCTCAGTGTGGTTTTGATTTGCATCTCCATGATGATTAGTGAGGTTGAGCATTTCTTCATGTGTTTGTTGGCTGCTCGAATGTCTTCTTTTGTGAAGTGTCTGTTCATGTCTTTTGCCCATTTTATAATGGGGTTGTTTGTTTTCTTCTTTTCAGTACGCTTCAGTTCCTTGTAGATCCAGGATGTTAAGCCTTTGTCAGACCTAGAGTTGGCAAAGACTTTTTCCCAGTCTGTAGGCTGTCTCCCTGCTCTCTTGATGGTTTCTTTGGCTTTGCAGAAGCTTGTCAGTTTAATAAGGTCCCATTTGTCTATCTTCTCTCTTAAGTCCTGTGGGTTTCGGGTTTTGTACAGGAATTGGATGCCAGTTCCGATTTCCATGAGAGTATTTCCTTCCTTTTCTAAGGTTCTTATGGTTTGAGGTTTTACATTTAGGTCTCTGATCCATTTGGAGTTAACCTTTGTGCATGGGGATAGATAGGGGTCCTGTTTCAATCTTCTGCATGTGGTCAGCCAATTTTCCCAGCACCATTTACTGAATAGGTTCTCCTCTCCCCATTGGTAGGTGGTGGGGGCTTTGTCGAAGATGAGTTGGTTGAGAAATTGAGGTTTTGCTTCTGGAATCTCAATTCTGTTCCATTGATCTATATGCCTGTTCCTGTACCAATACCAAGCTGTTTTGATGATTGTAGCTTTTTTTTAAAGCAGAATTTATTGAGAGGACAGAAAAGCTCCCACAGTGGGAGGGGACCTGAGGGTTTGCCCATGAGGTAGTCTGTTATTATTATGGTCAGAGTGTCCTCTTGTA
>NW_006998742.1:0-959 GCF_000164805.1 Carlito syrichta | reverse complement strand
GAGGAGGGGTATCATTAAAAGATCTTCAATTCAAAATATATTGCTGCATCTGGAGGGATGGCACTCAATCCGTATAAAGTACTGCTTCCAAGCTGGCCCTTCAGTTCACCCTTTACTAGACCATTCTAATGCTCTAACAGGCCAGCAGCTTATGTTGTAAAATGTGATTGGTCCAGTGGATCCCATGATGATGGACCTACTGCCCGCACCTCCTTTTTTTAAAAAGTGTGTCCCCTGATCTGATACAATAGTATGTGTGATTCAGTGCCAGTTAACTAAAAAAGGTGAGCCCCCAGATAGTGGTGCTGAAGGAAAGGCAAACTCACATCTAGATATGTCTATTCCTGTCTCAGTGAATTGCTAGTCTTTCCAATGTGGAAAGGTTCCAGTATAAGAGTCTGCAAACATTTTCTTCCATCTCACCACCTTTGACCAGGTTACAAACCTCATTTTTTTTTTTTTTTTTTTTTTCATTAATCAGTAGTTTTTATTATGGTTTTGTGGGGTACAGTTAAGGGTAGGTGTACAATGACGTTTCATTCAGGCACCCTGTAGATAAGAAGTGTTTTCCCATCCCCCGACAGATATTTGCTACTGTTAATCCCATCCCCCTCCCCCCCGTAGGTTCCCAGTACCATCCGTCATTTTCTCATAGTATTGCATTGGATGTTCAAGGTCCATTATATGAGTGAGAACATGTGATATTCGGATTTTTGTTTTTGTGAGAGGTCACTCAGTATTATAGACTCTAGTTCCATCCAGGTTGCAGCGAAATTCATGATTTTGTTCTTTTTTATGGCTGCGTAGTATTCCATCGTGTATATGTACCACATTTTTTTAATCCAGTCCTCTTTTGATGGGCAGCATGGTTGTTTCCAGGTTCTTGCTATTGTGAACAATGCTGCGATAAACATACGTGTGCAGGTATCTTTTTTATAGAGTGATTTGTGTTCTTCAGG
>NW_006998741.1:0-784 GCF_000164805.1 Carlito syrichta | reverse complement strand
TGCCTCAGATGCTCCCCATGGGGAGGGGCTAGGCAGGTGCCTGTGGTTGACCTCACCAGAGTCCCGGGTCATCAGAAGGAAGTGGTCCTTGCGGTGGGTCCCAAGAGGTGTGTGCAGGCCAGGTGCAGTGGCTCAGGCCTGTCATCCTGGCATTCTGGGAGGCCAAGGTGGGAGGATGAACAGAGCCCTTGGGTTTGAGATCAGCCTGGGCACTTGGTGAGACTTCCTCTCAAATAGAAGCCAAAAATTCATCTTAGAGTGTGTGGCATGCCTGTCGTTCTGGCCACTCAGGGGACTGTGGGGAGAGAGTCGCTGGAGCCCTGCTGTTGGAGGCCATGGTGGCTGAGAGCAGGCCCCTGCACTCTGGCCTAGACAACACAGTGGGACTCCGACTCATAATAATAGTATCAACTACCACCAACACCACAACCACAGGCCGGATCAGGGACTCAGCCTGGCATACCAGCCCTTTCGAGCCCCAAGACAGTGGATGACCAGAGCCTAGGGGTTTGAAAACAGCCCAGGACACTGAGCAAGAAGTCATCTAGCCCATAAAAAAAATCTAAAGGTTAGCCAGGTGTGGTGGCACAGGTTGTAGTCCCTGACACTCAGGGGGCCGAGGTGGGAGGATCATCTGAGCCTGGCAGGTAAAGTCCCCAGTGGCCATGAGGGTGCCCCTTTGCTATGGCCTGGGAGACAGAGTGGCATCAACTCCAAATAATAATAATCACTACCACCACCACCACCCCTACCACCCAGAGTGAGGAATCACCCTCAGGTATGG
>NW_006998740.1:3086-4671 GCF_000164805.1 Carlito syrichta | reverse complement strand
AGATTCTGTGGCTCAGGGCTGGTCACCTTGTTTATGAGGCCTGGTATCCATGGAACCCTTATAACAGAAGCTGACAATCAAACTATGGGACAAAACCTGAGTGTCAGGGTGCCTCATGCTGTGATAAATTTAATGGAATACAAGGGGCAATATTGGCTAACCAATGCTCAAATGGTTAAATATCAGGGAATTCTCAGTGAAAGCCTGCACATTCACCTAGAGGTAGTAAAGACCCTAAATCTGCCATCTTTACTACCTATACAGCCGGGACAACCAGGCCATGATTTCATTGAAATAAGAAATGAAGTGTTGGGAGACGGGGCAAGATGGCAACGGCATAAGTGAACTGGTGAGATTCTGTGAACGTGAGTTCCCAAAAAGGCTATTACTTCGCTACCCCCATCCCCCAGCCCACCACCAATCGCGCTGGGGTCAGGCCCGGGAACTTCAGTCCCACACAAGGCCAGATATTGCGCCCGCCCCACTGCTGCCGTTCTACTCGTGTGTGGAAGTCTCTGGTCCCATTTCCCTCCAGATCCCTCCCCGGCTGCATTGTCTCCATCCCGGGCACCCGGCACCAAGCCACCAGTCACACAGGGAGGCTCTGGGCGCCCGCCCCTCAGAGATGCCGGTTCCATTTCTGGCTGAAGTACTCTGTAGGGTCCCAGTGCCACTCTCGCCACTTACAGCCTGCCCTTTGGAACTTTGGAGCTCTGGAACTCCGGGTACACCCTGGCTGAGGCATTCAGCGTGAGACCCCAAACCGGAGGACCCAGACAAATGGAGAAAAACAGATCTGCTTAAACTGCCTCGCCATTCTCCAGGCAGAGACTTCCATTGCCCCGCCCACCTAGCAACAAACTTTACCTCATTTCCTAAGGCCAGATATTGCAGTGCAGGGAAGCTTTGGGTTCCTGCTCCCTCTGGCTCTCTCCCCAGCTGCATTGTCTCCAGCCCGGCACCCGGCACCGCTGGTCACACAGGGAGGCTCTGGGCGCCTGCCCCTCAGAGACAGCGGTCCCATTCTTGGCTGAAGTACCCTGTGGGGGCCCAGAGGCACTCTTGCCACCCACTGCCTGCCCTTTGGAGATTTGGAGCTCTGGAACTCCAGGCCCACCCAGGCTGAGGCACTCAGTGTGAGACCCCAAGCCGGGGGACCCAGACAAGATCTTTGGAGAAAAACAGATCTGGGTAAACTGCCTTGCCATTCTCCAGGCAGAGACTTCCATTGCCCCACCCACCTATCAACAAACTTTACCTCAGTTCCTAAGGCAACAGCACGAAACAGGAGACAAAGCCCCACCCCTATGCTGCAATGAAAAACAAAAGGGAGAGGCTGGAATCAGAGATCACAGAAATGACTCTAGTCTGATCGCTTATTTTGACTTATGATTTTATCATTGAAACTGTTTGTCTAGATTACGTTTGGTGTTTACATTCTGACTTATACTGTTTCTTGATTTTTTTGGCCTGTCTCTGTGTAGCTATCAGTATTCTTTAGGAATCTTTCTTACCTGTCTTTTTTCACTTCTTTCAGCCTGTGTCTCTCTCTCACTGATAGTGGGTATGTATATCTGTTTCCCTC
>NW_006998740.1:0-1091 GCF_000164805.1 Carlito syrichta | reverse complement strand
AACTCAATAAGAACTCCATGATAGGGACGAACTCTCACATTTCAATAATTAGTCTGAATGTGAATGGGCTAAATGCACCACTGAAAAGACATAGAATGACAAAATGGATAAAATATCACCAGGCAACAATATACTGCCTTCAAGAGACCCATCTCACTAGAAAGGACATACACAGACTCAAAGTAAGAGGATGGGAAACAAATTTTCAGGCAAATGGAACACAAAAGAAAGGAGGAGTCGCGATCCTAATTTCAGACAAAATACTATTTAAGCTATCAAAAATTTAAAAAGATACAGAGGGCCACTACATAATGATAAAAGGTTCACTCCCTCAACAAGAAATATCTGTCCTAAACATATATGCACCCAACTTAGGTGTGCCAACATTCATAAAGCAACTTCTAGGAAAACTAAAGAAAGACATTGACTCTAACACCATAATAACTGGGGACTTTAATACACCACTCACAACCTTAGACAGATCATCAGGACAGAAAATCAGCAAGGAGATCCGGAACCTCAATGAGACTCTGGACCAAATGGACTTAATTGATACCTATAGAACACTCCATCCAAAGACCACAGAATACACATTCTACTCATCACCACATGGAACATATTCTAAGATCGACCACATAATTGGACACAAATCAAGTATAAGCAAATTTAAAAGGACTGAAATTCTACCATGCACCTTTTCGGACCACAGTGGAATAAAAACAAACATTGACACCAACAAAGTCCCCCCAAAACCCACAAAGACATGGACACTAAACAGCATGATGCTAAATAACTCCTGGGTCAATGATGACATCAAAATAGAGATCAAAAGATACCTGGAAACAAATGAAAATAAAGAAACATCTTACCAAAATCTCTTGGCTGCCTTAAAAGCTGTGATAAGAGGGGAATTTATATCCCTACAAACACACATGAGGAAAACGGAAGGAACAGAAATTGACAACCTAATAAGCCACCTAAAGAAGCTGGAAAAGCAAGACCACAAAAACCCTAATTCAGCAGAAGAATCCAGATCACCAAAATAAAAGCCCAAATCCAGCACATAGAAGACAAAAAGATAATACCAAAAG
>NW_006998739.1:0-4413 GCF_000164805.1 Carlito syrichta | reverse complement strand
CCGAGCACTTTTCATGTGTCTGTTGACTGCCCGTATATCTTCTTTTGAGAAGTGTCTATTCATGTCTTGCCCACTTTTTAAAGGGGCTGTTTGTTGTTTCCTTTTGGCATGTTTGAGTTTCTTGTAGATCCTAGATGTTAGGTCTTTGTTAGATATACAGATGGCAAATATTTTTTCCCATTCTGGGGGCTCTCTCCTTGCTCTCTTGGTGGTTTACTTTGCTTTGCAGAAACTCATTAGTTTGATGAGGTCCGACTTGTCTACCTTATTTCTTAAGGTATTGGCCTTTAGGGTTCTGCATAGCAATTGCTTTCCAGTTCTAATTTCCATAAGGGTGTCTCCTGAGCTTTCTAAGATTCTTATAGTTGGAGGTTTTACGCTTAGGTCTTTGATTTATTTAGAGTTAATTTTTGTGTATGGTGATAAGTAGGGATCCTGTTTCAATCTTCTGTATGTGCTCAGTCAGTTTTCTCAGTGCCATTTACTGAATAGGTTCTCCTCTCTCCAGGGGTTTTTGTTGGAGGCTTTGTCAAAGATGAGTTGATTGAGGAATTGAGGCTTTGCTTCTGGAGTCTCTGTCCTGTTCCATTGGTCTATATGCCTATTCTTGTACCAATATCAGGCTGTTTTTGTTACTGTAGTCATGTAAAGTTTGAAGTCTGAAAGTGTGATACCTCCTGCTTGGTTTATTTTGCTAAGGATTGTTTTGGCTATTCATGGTCATTTATGTTTCCATATGAATTTCTGTATTATTTCCAGGTCTGAGAAGAATGATATTGGTAACTTAATGGGTATTGCATTGAATCTGTAGATTGCCTTTGATAGGATAGACAACTTAACAATGTTGATTCTTCCTTCATGTGCATGGGATATTTTTCCATTTGTTTGTGCCTTCTTGGATTTCTTTGAACAGTGTTTTCTAGTTCTCATTGTAAAGATCTTTCACTTCTCTGGTTAGGAAGATGCCAAGGTATTTCTTTTTTGTGTGTGTGTGGTTATTGTGAGTGAGATTGTGCTTTTTATCTCATTCTCTGCCAGCTAGCTGTTGGTGTATAAGAATGCAACTGTCTTTTGCACTTTTATTTTGTACCCCAAGACTTTACTAAAGTCCTTAATCAGTGCAGGCAGGCTTTTAACTGATTCTTTTGGATTTTCAAGGTATTCTAATATTGTCAGCAAAAAGGGATAAATTGACTTCCTCTTTTCCTATTTGGATACCCCTGATTTCCTTCTCTTGTCTAATTCCTGTAGCTAGGATTCCAACACAATGTTGTACAAGAAGGGTGAGAGTGGCCAGCTTGCCTTGTTCCAGTTTTCAAGGAAAAGGTTTCCAATTCTGGACAGGACCTATTTGATATGGATTATGGCAGCTCCATTTCCCAGCTGTGACACTTATTAGGCGAGTGGCCTTGGGCACATTGCTTCAACTCTCTGCCTTAATTTCTTCATCTTTAGAAAAGATCAAATAATAGCTACCCTGTTATGTTCTTATAAGGATTAGAAATAATGCATATAGAATTCAAGTACAATCCCTGGCACACAACCAGCACTAAGCATTAGCAATTACCAGTGATCACTGTGTGGTTATTATATGCTGAATGATTACTGCATGCTATGGCGGTCTCATGGTTTCCACAACAGGGAATCAGGATCATTGGCCCCTGCTTGCTATTTGAATAAGCTATGAATAAGGCTTAATAAATCTTGTGGCCACAGCCAATTTTCTTTTTATTTATTTATTTATTTTATTTATTTATTATTTTTTTTTCAATTTTCTACTATATATTGTAGGCAGCCTAGACTTACCAGAAATCACACTGAGATTTAAATTCTATTTGTTATTGACATTGCTTTTCAGAGTCTTGTAAGCTAAATATACTTTCTTAATGCATCATAGTAAAAAAATACAAATAAGGAGTGAAAATTAACCTCAGAAATCAGTTAAATTCATGAGACTTGTTTTTTAGACAATGGAAATGGAAAGTTGAGAAATCTTTGTTTAATCCTCAAAGGTGGCCACTAAGGTTATTTTTGGCTCCCAACCACTTCTTTTCCAAACTAGGAGAAATATTTTGTCCTGAAACATCCAAAATTACTTTAATTCCTTTTAAAGAGCTAAATAGATACATGTCTAGATGAAAAAGTATGCAGAAAACATAGACCATTTATGAAAATAATCATAGAAAATAAGAAAGCATTCCTAAAATAAACTTAGTTCTGTAAATGTATAAATAGCAAAGGGTACTTCTGTTTCTCATGTCATTTCTTTTTCTTATTTAGCCAAAACATTTCTCCACACAAAAAAGATGTTTACTAACATACTTTAAATAATAATTTTAAAAATCACGTAGGCATCCTAATTCAGGGTGAAATAATGTATGCAAACATGACCACAGCTATTGAGATGAAAACAGACAAGTTTTAATATATCCAGACATTTGCTGAATCTAGATATCTTTTGTTGTTTAAATCAAACACTTGTGTATTGTTTTTTCTTTTGAGTTGGAGTCTAACTCTGTTGCCCAGACTGGAGTGCAGTGACGGCTCCCAGCCACCATAGCTTCGACCTGCTGGGCTCTGGCTATCCTTCGGCCTCAGCCTTCCGAGTAGCTGGAACTATAGGTGCGCGCTACTACACCCGGATAATTTTTTGATTTATTGTAGAGATGAGGTCTCACCAAGTTGCCCAGGTGGGTCTTAAACCCACGGGCTTAGGCAATCCACTCACCTCAGCCTCTCAAGGCACGGGATTACAGACTGAGCCACCGAGCCCGGCTCACTTGTGTATTTTTTAATGAATTTTCTTAGTTCTTATCTTCATGATTAAACAGTATACTACAATTTCAACGTTGTCCCAATATTTCTGCTAACTGTGATTTAATTGACCCTCTACCCCAGGTTAAAATGACAGCAGTCATAAGTCTGGATGTTCTGAGACACCTGCACTTTCAAATATTCATTGTTACTGGTCCCTCATCCTTACTCATTTATGAGCACTAAATACCTCCTGCTTCTAGGCTCTGTGTCATCTTGTCTTTGTGTCACACCTGAGATGGAGGATTTATAAATCTTTAAAAACAGATGAGAAAAAAATCACAGGGGATTCAGAATCAACTGTTGAGTCACATTATCAACATAGTAGTCATAGAGAAGCCTAATGTTAAAATTAGCAATGAAATCAGGTGTCAGTATAATACTACCTCTTTCCACCTCAGCTTTCCTCTTACTCATTGATGCCTTTTGTTAGTTTTATTGGTTCCTCTTCATCTCTCTGACTTTTAATTTTAGAGGCACCAGCACTCAACACTCGGCCTCCTTTTTCTTCCTGTGTGGACCCCTTCCACTTGTAATCTCATCCAGCCTCATGACTCTATCTGCCATTCATATGCCCTTTATCTTTTTGTATTTATATCACAGGCCAGATGCATACTCAAACTACAGAAACTCTTGTTTACCATGCTTACTTGATAATTGCACTTGAAATTCTAGTTAGCACCTCACATTTAACATTCCAGAACTAGCTTTATCCCTTCTGTATCCCATCCCTGTGAAGTCTTCTTTACTTTAGGTAATGCTCACTCAGTTCTTCCCATGGTTCAGGCCAGAAACCATGGGTCATCCTGGCCTCTCCTAGCTCTTTCATTTCCCACCTCCTGTTGATTGTAGCTTTAAAACCTACACAAAATCCGGTCATTTCTCTTCATTTTCACCACCACCTCCACCTGGTCCACATACCATCATTTCTCACCTGCATCATGACAACAGACTCTTGCTGGTCTCCCTGCTGCCTACTTCAATTCTAATCATGCAGAGTGGTCCTAAGAAAAATTAAGTCCAATTGTGCCATTCTTTGCTCTAAACCCATCACACTTCAGAGAAGAAGTCAAAATTCATTTACAAAATGAATTAAAAAATGCCCTAGGGTGCACATACACACACACACACACACACATACACACAAAATTCAAAAATGTCCTATGGGTACACACACACACACACACACACACACAACCCTCCCCACCTTCACCTCTTCCCTCTGACCTCAAGACATCATCTCCTCTGAGTCCTGTCCTCCTCTGCTTTCTTCATTCTTCCTCCTAGATCCTTCTTGGTTTTTTTTTTTCCCCTTGGCCTCTGACTTGCTTTTTCTTCTGCCTGGACTGTTCTTTCCTCAAATTTCCATGTGGTTTATTCCATTTCCTCATGCCTTTGCTTTAATATCCCCTTTTCATGGATGCCTCCCCTGACAACTTAAAACTGTAAACCCTCCCTCTATTCCTGACTACACTCTAAACCCAGGAATTTCCTATTTCTTCTTGCTTCTCATTTTTCTTTTCTTTTCTTTTAATTTTTATTTTTTGTGTGACTATTGTTAATGAAATTGTGCTTTTTATTCAGGCTTTTTTAAAATTG
>NW_006998738.1:1580-6783 GCF_000164805.1 Carlito syrichta | reverse complement strand
ACAGGGCATCTTGCTGATGGCTAAAGAAGAATCAGGGATTCGAGGCATGAATGTGGGTAATAGCAATCCTCATATACAGGAAACTACATGGCCTTTGCTAATAAAAGAGAAGAAATCTGTTTTCCACGGTTCCTCTATCAAATAATCTACATGACTTCTTATGAAGGGCTAAATGAGAATCAGGGTTTCGAAATAGGCATCAAGGAAAGAGAGTCTTCACATACAGTACACTACATGACCTCCAAACAAGTACAAATAAAGAATCATTGTTGTACACACCCTCAATCCAAATAATTCCCAGATTGTCTGCTAGGGGACAAACAAGAAACAGATCTTCGAGCTCCCCAAATGTTTCTGAGCAATTTATCATTCGGATATTATGAAACGGTCATTTCTGGACTCCAGCAACATTCTGGCCCTCTTAAAGTTTGTAAATGGTATTGGGCACTACAAGTCCGTTAGGTCCCTCACAACAAGTAAGGGCAGATTCCAGGACAAAAACAATCTTCTTGCTATATTTGGATGTAACTCTGGTCTTAAAGTGAACCCTGTAGTCACTCACCTTCCATGACCCTATTTATTTTGAGAAGGGACAGATGTTTTGCACTTCCCAAATGTTTACTACATACATTTAATGGTAACCAAGAATCATGGAATCCACGAACCTAGAAAAATTCTGGGCACCTGTCTTTTGATACAATGAATTTCAAATACAAATCGACAGGAAAAATCAGGGCACCTTACTGAGAATTAAAAGGAAATTTGGTTCTAGTAGTGCTCATTATCCAGAATCTGCAGGGCCTCTTGATAAGGTTTAATCAGCAATCTGGGCTTCTGGGTCCCTATATTTTAAGAGCTACTTGCTCCGTGGATACGCTAAATCTATCATTACAGATCCTCAGGATCTTTCTGGTCCTCTTTTTAGTTGTAATCAAGAATTTGGCCCTAGAAATCCTTTTGTTTCCTGGGACCATCTACGAACATAATACTATTACCCTGAATCAAAAGGTATATTGGTAGGAAATTTTGCGATTCAGGTGACCTCAAAGTACAGAAAATTCTTTTAGGTGGTCAGGTAGAAATTGAAGTTTGTGTTTCGAATATTCCACATTTTGGGGAGGTCTTGTGAAGGGGAACCAGGAATCTTGGATTCTCGTTCCCAAAGAACATTATGGACGTCTTTCTCATGATACCCAAAAAACTGGAATTCTCAGTCACCAGGAACTGTCTCGGCATCCTGCAGCATGAACCAGGAAGCAGGGTAATATATGTCATCATATACAGGAAACTACAAGTCATATTGGTAAGGAAGTATAAGGAATCTTCCTTATATGAGTCTTCAATCCCAAAAACTACAGGCCGTCTTCCTAAGACATAACCACGAATCAGGTTTTTGAAGGAGGAATCTGGGTAATGGGAGTCTTCACATAAAGAAAACTTCACTGCCTATTGCTAAGTAAGAATAAGGAATCTGCGTTACTCGGGTCCTCAATCCCAAAAAACTTAAGGTAATCTTGCTATGGTCTAAACACGAATCATGGCGATTTCGAGCATGAATCTGGAAAATGGAGTCCTTATTTAAAGGCAACTACATGACCTTTAGGTAAGAAAGAATAAGGAATCTGGATTACACGTGCCCTCAATCCCAAAAATTTACAGAGCAACTTGAAAAGTTATAAAAAGCATCAGAGTTTTGATGCAGGAAGTATCTAATGAGAATCCTAATATACAAGAAAATACATAGCCCCTTGCCAAGGGTGAAAAAGAATCGGGGTTATAGCAGTCCTCAGTCCTTAAAATCAACAAGTCATCTGCTGTGGGCTAAACAAGAATCAGGGTATAGAAGCTGCCACATATGTAATAGCAGTCCTCATATACAGAATCCACATGATCTCTAGCTAAGGAGAACTAAGAAACTTCTTTTACACAGTTCCTCAGTCACAATATCTATATGACATGTTACTTATGGGAAAACAAGAATCAGGGTTTCCAAACAGGATTCTGGAGAAAGGGAGTCCTCTTATACAGCACATTCAGAATCAGGGTTTCCAAACAGCCTTCTGGGGAAAGGGAGTCCTCATATACAGGACATTACATGGCCCCTTGGTAAAGAAGAATAAGGAATCTGTGATACCCTGGTCCACAATCCGAAAAATTCCCAGGGTGTCTTGCTGCAGTATACACAAGAAACAAGGCTTAGAGCTCTTCTCATGTTTCATAGATATTTGGCTTGTGGGTATTATGAATCAGTCTTTTCAGGACTCGAGCAACATTCTGGCCCTCCTGGGAGTTGTAATCCGGTATCTGGTAGTACAAATCCCTTAAGTTCCTTGGGACAATTAAGTTCAGATTCCGGGAAAAAAATTAAAATATTGCCATATTTAGATGTAACTTTGGTATTAAGATGAACTTGGTAATCCTTAAATATCGATTTGTACTTTATTTGAGGAGGGGCCGAGGGTTTTGCAGTTGCCAAGTATTTAGTATGAAATATTAAAATGTAACAAGGATCCATGGATTCCATGTCCCTAGGAAACATCTGGACATCTGCATTTTTGTACACAGAGTATTGGAATACACATGGACAGCGAAATTCAGGGCATCTTGCTGAGAACGGAAAGGGAGTCCGATTCTTGGAGTTCTCAATCGCCTAAAACTACAAAGTCTCTTGATAAGGTTTAATCAGCAATCTGGGCTTCTATGTCGCCACATTTTTAGTGTGTCTTTTGAAAAGGGACCAGGAATCTTGGGAAAGAATTCCTCAAGACCTTTATGGGAGTCTTTCTCTTGATATTAAAGCAACTGAAATACTAGTTCACCAGGAAATATCTTGGCGTCTTGCTGAGAATGAAGCAGAAATTTCCGTAATGGGATTTCCCATGTACAGAACACTTCACGACCTGTTGCTATGGAAGAATAAGGAATCTTGGTTACACGAGGCTTCCAACACAAAAACATACAGAACGTCTTGCTAAGAGATAACCACCATTCAGGTTGTGGGAGTAGGAAACTGGAGAATGGGAGACCTCATATACAGGAAACTGCACTGTCTATTGCTAAAGGAGTATAAGGAATCTGGTTTACACGTGTCCTCCATCCCAATAAATCTTCAGCGTTAGTGGCTAAGGGCTAAACACGAATTTGGGTTTTTGAAGCTTAAACTAGGGAAATGAAATGCTCATATACAGACAAATGCACTGACTTTTCATAAGAACGTGTTAGGAATGTGGCTGACATATTTTCTCAATCTCTAAAATAATATATGGCGTCCTCCTAAGACCTAAACAAGAATCAAGCTTTCGACGCATGTATCTGTGAACAGCAGTACTCATATACAGGTAACTGCATGGTTATTATTAAAAATAAGGAATCTGTGTTATACGAGTCCTTAGTCCTGAAAATCTACAGGGCATCTTGCTGATGGGTAAAGAAGAATCAGGGATTCGAGGCATGAATGTGGGTAATAACAATCCTCATATACAGGAAACTATATGGCCTCTTGCTAATAGAAGAGAAGAAATCTGTTTTCCACGGTTCCTCTATCAAATAATCTACATGACTTCTTACGAAGGGCTAAACAAGAATCAGGGTTTCAAAACAGGAATCAAGGAAAGAGAGTCCTCACATACAGGACACTACATGACCTTCAACTAAGTACAAATAAAGAATCATTGTGGTACGCACCCTCAATCCAAATAATTCCCAGGTTGTCTGCTATGGCACAAACAAGAAACAGATCTTCGAACTCCCCAAATATTTCTGAGCAAATTAGCATTCTGATATTATGAATTGGTCATTTCAGGACTCCAGCAACATTCTGGTCCTCTTAATAGTTGTAAATGGTATTGGGCACTCCAAGTCCATTAAGTTCCTCAGAACAACTAAGGCCAGATTCCAGGACAAAAAGAATCTTCTTGCCATATTTGGATGTAACTCTGGTCTTAAGGTAAACCCTGTAATCCTTCCCCTTTCATGTCTCTATTTATTTTGACAAGGTACAAGGGTTTTGCACTTGCCAAATGTTTACTACGTACTTTTAATGGTAACCGGGAATCATGGAATCCACGAACCTATGAAACTTCTGGGCATCTGTCTTTTGATATACTGTATTAGGAATACAAATCGACAGGAAACATCAGAGCATTTTACTGAAAATTAAAAGGAAATCCCGTTCTAGGAGTGCTCATTTTCCGGAATCTACAGGACCTTTTGATAAGGTTTAATCAGCAATCTGGACTCCTGGGTCCCTACATTTTCAGAGCTAGTTGCTCTGGGGATACGCTAAATCTGTCATTAAATATCCTCAGGATTTTTCTAGTCCTCTTTTTAGTTGTAATCAAGGATTGGGCCCTAGAAATCCTTTTGTTTCCTGGGGCCATCTACGAACATAATCCTATTCCCCAGAATCAAATGGTATATTGGTACAAAATTTCTCGATTCAGGTGACTTCAAAATACAGAAAATTCTTGTAGGTGGGCAGGAAGAAATTGGGGTTTTGGGTTTCGAATATTCCACATTTTGGGGAGGTCTTCTGAAGGGGAACCAGGAATCTTGGATTCCTGATCCCAAAGAACATTATGGACGTCTTTCTCTTGATATCCAAAAAACTGGAATTCTGGGTCACCAGGAACTGTCTAAGCATCCTGCAGAGTGAAGCAGGAAGCTGGGTAATAGAGGTCGTCATATACAGGAAAGTACACGTAATATTGCTAAGGAAGTATAAGGAATCTTCCTTATATGAGTCCTCAATTCCAAAAACTATAGGCCCTCTTCCTAAGACGTAACCGGGAATCAGGTTTTTGAAGTAGGAATCTGGGTAATGGGAGTCCTCACATAAAGGAAACTTCAGTCCCTATTGCTAAGTATGTATAAGGAATCTGCGTTACTCAGATCCTCAATCCCAAAAAAGCTTAAGGTCATCTTGCTTTTGTCTAAACACGAATCATGGTGTTTTCCAGCATGAATCTGGAAAATGGAGTCCTTATTTACAGGCAACTACATGACCTTCTGATAAGAAAGAATAAGGAATCTGGGTTACATGAGCCCTCAATCCCAAAAATTTACAGAGCATCTTGGAAAATTATACAAAGCATCAGAGTTTCGAAGCAGGATATATCTAATGAGAGTCTTAATATACAAGAAAATACACAGCCCCTTGTCAAGGGTGAAAAAGGATCGGGGTTATAGCAGTCATCAGTCCTTA
>NW_006998738.1:0-734 GCF_000164805.1 Carlito syrichta | reverse complement strand
CATGGATTCCACGTTCCTAGGAAACATCTGAGCATCTGCATTTTTGTACACAGAGTTTTGGAATCCACATGGACAGGGAAATTCAGGGCATCTTGCTGAGAACGCAAACGGAATCTGGTTCTTGGAGTTCTCTATCGCCTAAATCTACAAAGTCTCTTGGTAAGGTTTAATCAGTATTCTGGGCTTCAATGTCGTCACATTTTTAGTGTGTCTTTTGAAAAGGGACCAGGAATCTTGGGTTCCAATTCCTCAAGAACTTTACGGGAGTCTTTCTCTTGATATACAAACATCTGGATTTCTAGGTCACCAGGAAGTATCTTGGCGTCTTGCTGAGAAGGAAGCAGGGATTTCAGTAATGGGAGTCCTCATGTACAGAATACTACATGACCTGTTGCTACGGAAGAATAAGGAATCTTGGTTACACGAAGCGTCCTTCCCAAAAACCTAAAGACTGTCTTGCTAAGAGAAAACTACCATTCAGGTTTTGGGAGTAGGAAGCTGGATAATGAGAGTCCTCATATACAGGAAACTGCACTGTATATTGCTAAAGAAGTATAAGGAATCTGGTTTACAGGTGTCGTCCCTTCTAATAAAACTTCAGGGTTTCTTGCTAAGGGCTAAACCCAAATTTGGGTTTTTGAAGCATAAACTAGAGAAATGAAAAACTCATGTACAGACAAATGCACTGATTTTTCCTCAGAAAGAATGCGGAATGTGGGTGACATGTTTTCTCA
>NW_006998737.1:0-661 GCF_000164805.1 Carlito syrichta | reverse complement strand
TTGTTATAAGCTGGCCCATCTAGAATCCCCTTCCCACCAAAGTGTAAATATCTATCACTACCAAATCATACTTACAAAGGCTGGAATAGATGACTGTCTCTTCAAATGCAAAAGCATCAATGCAAGGACAGAGGAATTATGAAAACCCAGAGAAATACAACACTACCAAAGAAAATGTTAAAGCTCTAGAGTAATACATGTGTAAGATAAAGATATCTATAGACCGACAAAGAATTCAGGATAATCCTTTTAAAGAAGTTCAGGGAATACCAATTAAATTAAGTAAAACTTGGGACCAATACATGAACAAAATTAGAAATTTGACAAAGAACTAGAGACAATGAATTAAAATCAAATAGAAATCCCAGAGAAAAAGCATACAAGAACTGAATTGAAAAATACAGTAGAAATCTTCAACAACTAACTTGATCAAGCAGAAGAAAGAATCAGTGAGCTCATAGATAGGTAATTTGAAATTATCCTGTCTGAGGATCAAAAAGTAAAAGAATGAAGGCAATGGGAATTATGAGAGCAAAAACTAACTTTTACATAGCAGGAGTTTTAGAAGAAGAAGAGAAAGATAAAGGCAGAAAGAGCAATTGTAAACCAAAAATAAAATTATAACCCCCCCAGCCAACTGAATGGACCCCGTCTGGGTCAA
>NW_006998736.1:0-724 GCF_000164805.1 Carlito syrichta | reverse complement strand
GGGTGCACGGACCCAGTCCAACTGGAACCAGCTCAGTCTAATGCAGACTGTCCAACCCATGGCTGGCAGGCCATAAGCGGCCCGAGATAGCTAGTCATGCATCCACACATCTTTCAATGTCATGTGTTTTTATCTTTTATTTCCTTTGTGACCCCGTGCGTCATTCCACTTTTGAAGTTCACCATTATGGCTTATTCCTGACATCGCTTTCTGACGGCACATCCCTTGGTGAGCCGCTGTTTTTCAATTACGAAGTGCACAGAGGACAAATTGAACAACTGATTCTGATGAGCACCTTGGGAACTAACAACTGAAACCACCTCCATGAACTCAGGCATCAATGGATTCGTCTTACAAAAACAAGGTCAAAATTTCCACTGGTTTTGTATTGCTCTCATTTTTCTAAACTTTAAGATAAAAAAAAAAAACATGTCTTGCCAGTCATAGTGGCTCATGAACTCAGGCATCAATGGATTCGTCTTATGAACGTCCATGAACTCAGGCATCAATGGATTCGTCTTACAAAAACAAGGTCAAAATTTCCACTGGTTTTGTATTGCTCTCATTTTTCTAAACTTTAAGATAAAAAAAAAAAACATGTCTTGCCAGTCATGGTGGCTCATGAACTCAGGCATCAATGGATTCGTCTTATGAACGTCCATGAACTCAGGCATCAATGGATTCGTCTTACAAAAACAAGGTCAAAATTTCCACTGGTTTTGTA
>NW_006998735.1:0-3601 GCF_000164805.1 Carlito syrichta | reverse complement strand
CGGCCACCGCAGCCTCGACCTGCTGGGCTCTGGCGATCCTTCCACCTCAGCCTTCCAAGTAGCCGAAATTACAGGCACGCACTACCACGCCCAGCTAATTTTTTGCTTTTATTGTAGAGATGAGGTCTTGTTGCCCAGGCGGGTCTCGAACCCGCGGGCCAGGCAATCCACTCACCTCAGCCTCCCAAAGGCGCGGGATTACAGGCTGAGCCACCGAGCCCGGCTGCTTGTTCTTTTCTTACTAGGCATAATCTAAATAGTCATTGATGCCCTACTTTATACCTACTTTCCAATGAAAGGTTTTGTATGTAGCCATACAGCACTTTTAAACTAATACCATATATTTGTTCTTTATGTTCACTGCATATTATGCAGAATCTAATTCATTGATATCCAGCATAATGTACTGAAAAATAAATGAGACTTTCGGTAGTCTTGTAGTTTCTATTTTTCTATCTAATACTACATTACTGTAATTACTGCAAAATATGCACCTGCCCATCTTTAACTTAAACACTTTGCTGAAAGTGTGTGTGTGTGTGTGTGTGTGTGTGTGTGTGTGTGTGTGTGTGTAAAGGTCAGGATATATTTGCATCTGTGTTGTCTCTTTAATCTCATATTACACCACATATAGATTGCATTATTGCTTCTGAGCTAATTGTCCTAAATACGGTGTTAGTGTCTGATACTTTAGATGCAATCTTGTATAATGTAGGAAGGCAATTGTTAAAGAGATAATAGACATATGTCCACCCCATGTACTAAAATATGAAATATAAAATATATTTATATAAAATATGAAACATGTAAACTTTTTATTTTTATTTTTATTTTTGAGTTGGAGTCCCACTCTGTCACCCAGACTGGAGTGCAGTGGCTGCTCCCGGCCACCGCAGCCTCGACCTGCTGGGCTCCGGCGATCCTCCCTCCTCAGCCTTCCAAATAGCTGGAATTACAGGCTTGCACTACCACACCCGGCTGATTTTTTTTTATTATTTATTGTAGAGATGAGGTCTCACCAAGATGCTCAGGCGGGTCTTGAACCCACGGGCTCAGGCAATCCACTCACCTCAGCCTCCCAAAGGTGCAGGATTACAGGCTGAGCCACCAAGTGTGGCTGATACTACTATTTAAACTAGGTTAATTGTTTGACCAAATTTGCTTTCACCCAAGATTGTTTTTAGTGAGGAGCAATAACAATTCTGTTGTTTGGTTCAGATACATATTAGAAGTAGCAAACACTACAGTAGTTACATTATTTCATCCTTTACTTGTACAGTATTCCATTAAAATTTTATCGTTTTAAACAATATCCCTACTTTCATCCTCAAGCTATCTTTTCTCATTTTATCAAGAAGGAAAAAAAAATACCTAGCTATCAACATTGGGAAGAAAAAGTTATTAACTTAGAATGTAGTAGAGCACCTTTCTAAATTTTCTACAGAGACATGTACATTGAAAACAAAATCAATTGTGAGCCATTAAAGCATCGTTCTACAACTCCATAATTTCTGCAGATTTGTTGTTTATTTGTTTTCAGCAGCAAATTCAGTAATGTGTTCTCTGAGAAACAAGACTGCCAGGGTTATAATTAGAATTTCATAAAGTTAAGTTCTTAGAATGAGAGTTGCCTAAAGAAAAATAGATGGAAATAAACTTCAAAAAGAAAGACAATATATATTTTTAAAAAGGAATGAGAGAAACAGAATTAATGTAAACCTATTAGTTAGAATAAATGAAGCAATATCAATGATAAAAGCATATAGTATAGGATCAAAGGAAATCTGGAATGTAAATTGATTAGGACTGTTGCTTTTACTTTGAGAAGATGAAAGTTTGTATGGAGAAAGTATGATAAAGAACAGAAACTTTCCAGTAACATACATATATGCAAATTACTGTTGTTGCCACTATATATTTTTCCCAAAAGATATACAATTATTCAATTAAGTATGCTTGCACACTACAAACACTTGTTGAGTTCTAACTGTATAATAGGGTCCGATTTTATATTGGGCATAATGAAAGTGATAAACTTCACTCACTTCTTCTGTTCAAAGTAGTAGAGAGAGTAATAGAGACAGTCACATGAGCAGATTAGGGGACAATCCTTCTTTGGTGTTAAGTAACCGTGTGTCAGGTATAGGCAGCAAAAAAGGGATAAGATAAAGAGGGATTAGTTTAGTTTACCCTGGGATCAGTTTTCATAAACAAGGTGAAAAATCAGTGCGAAACCTAAAAGATGATACAGTGATCAAGAAGTAGAGTGTTTAGGCTGCAACATGAAAGGTGTAGTGTATAAGAAAGAAAATCAGTATAATAGTTGGAAAAAAAAACTTGTCTCATTTGTTAAACAGTAAAGTTATATAAGTATATATGAATATATGTGCATATATATTAATATATGTGTATATATAAATGTCTGTATATGTATGAAAATGTGTGTATATACATATAATATATGAATGTGTGTATATATGTGGAGTATATATATATGAATTTTTGTGTATTTATGAATGTGTACATATATATGACTAAGTAAATATATATGAGTGTGTATATATTTATATATAAATGTGTGTGTATATATATAAATGTGTGTATATGTATGAAGTTACACAAATGTATTTCTCTATCAATTGTATATAATGAGACCAATGCACTGACAAGGATACCAGTGTAAACTCTGATAACTACAGTATGGGGCATAAAAAAAGAACTAAAATTTCTAACGAAGAAGATATCTAAGTTAATAATTTAGGAGTTCAGTGACTTAGCCTTTAATTCCAGCAATTTGGAAGGCCAAGGCGAGAGACAAGAGGATTGCCTGAGCCCGGGAGTTTGAGACCAGCCTGGGCAACTTGGTGAGACCTCATCTCTACAGTAAATCACAAAAACTAGCCAGGTTTGGTGGCATTTGTCTGTAGTTCCAGCTACATGGAAGGCTGAGGTGGAAGGATTACCTGAGCCCAGTAGGTCGAGGTTGCGGTGGCTGTAAGCATACCAGTGTACTCCAGCCTGGGTGACGAGTAAGACTCCAACTCAAAAATAATAAGAATTATTATTATTGATATTATTACTTAGGAATTCAAGTAGGGTCTCATAATTTTCTGTAAATTTTTGTATATTTAAGTTTGTAGGCCACATAGTCTCTGTTACAGCTACTCAACTCTGCCATCACAGTGGTAAAGCAGCTATATACAATTACAAATGAATGGGCAAGTTTGGTCCTAATAAAACTTTACAAAAACCGGTGGAAACTGGATTTGGCCCACAAGCCATGGTTTGCTGATCCCTGATTTAGGATATGAAGAAGTCATAAAACTGTTTCAAACAAAGGTGTGATATAATTATATTTATTTACATCTGGTATAGATGTACAAGGTTTATGAGTGCTGTAAGAATCCAAACATATGGAACACTTGGAAGGCTAAGCCATATTTCAGGGCAAAGTACCAGCTTGAAGTAACCTAGAAGTATTGAATATGAGTGAGATCAGATATATGTGGCATAAAGATAAAAATCTACAGGATTTAGCAATGAATGAAGATTGATGTAAGGAGAATGAAGAATACAGGAACCCTGAAGGTTTATGACTTGG
>NW_006998734.1:0-926 GCF_000164805.1 Carlito syrichta | reverse complement strand
GTGAATGTGTTGGTCTCCTCTCAAGAAGATATTCTGCAGGACAGGAACTCATCTGATTATTCTGTTGCTATAGAACATAATAGCTACTCAGTATTTATTGAATTAAAATTCTCAGTCCAAATCTCTGTTAATTCCCTGGGCTTTTGTCTCTTACTTGTTGGCTTAGGTTCTCTAAGCTTGCCAGATTGGGAACTGTGCCTAACCTCTTAATGGGTAAAATATATGGAGACTGACAGATATTAGACACATATATGGAACAGATACTACCAAATGAAAATGCTATCTGGGCCGGGCTCAGTGGCTTAGCCTGTAATCCCAGCACTTTGAGAGGCCGAGGCGAGTGGATTGCCTGAGTCTGCAGGTTCAGGACCTGCCTGGGCAAGTTGATCTCATCTCTACAATAAATCAAAAATTAGCTGGGCATTGTGGCACGCACCTGTAGTTCCAGCTACTTGGAAGGCTGAGGCGGAAGGATCGCCGGAGCCCAGCAGGTCGAGGCTGTGGTGGCTGGGAGCGGCCACTGCACTCCAGTCTGGGTGACAGAGTGAGACTCCAACTCAAAAAAAAAAAAAAAAAAAGGAAAAAGATAATGCTGTCTGATTAAGAGTGACTCTGACCACACTAGGAATGTCTCTATGTTGGAGTCTTTTCTTCTGAGACTGCCAGGAGTGGGAAGAATTACATGGAAAGCAAATATTAGAAAAATGGTCTTGACATTGAGCTTTGCCATTGGACAGTGGGCTTGACTGTCTCCAGGTAATACCTGCACATCATTGGGCCAATATTTCTAGTGGCTGCTAATGAATTTACCAAGGCTTCTCTCTAGTTATTGAAATAAAAGCTGTATTCTTTTCCATTTTAATTGGGAGATATAATGCAGAGTGAGGAATGAAAGTCGGTTGCCTGAAGACAGCTGATTTCGTGAA
>NW_006998733.1:0-1230 GCF_000164805.1 Carlito syrichta | reverse complement strand
TAGTATCGTCTCATATACTTGCGTTATTAATGTATTATGATACTACTTACGTTATTAGTGTCTTATAATACTACTCGCGTTATTAGTGTCATATGATGCTACTTTCCTTATTAGTGTCGTCTGATACTACTTTCCTGATTAGTGTCATGTGATACTACTTGCTTTATTATACTCATCTGATACGAATTGCGTTATTAGTGTCTTATGATACTTCTTGCCTTACTAGAGTCTTATGGTGATACTTTCCTTAATAGTCTCTTTTGTTACTACTTGCCTTATTAGTGTCTTATGATACTACTTGCCTTATTAGTTTTGTCTGATACTACGTGCATTATTAGTGTAGTCTGATACTACTTGCCATATTAATATATTGTGATAATACTAACCTTATTCGTGTCTTATGATACTTCTTGACATATTAGTGATACTAATACTACTTGATACTGATACTACTTGCCTTAGTGTCTTATGATACTACTTACCTTATTATTGTCTTATGATACTACTCGCCTTATTTATATCTTATGATACTACTTACCGAATTACTGTTGTCTGATACTATTTGCCTTATTAGTGCCTTGTGATACTACTTGCCTTATTAGTGTCTTATGATACTACTTACCGTATTAGTGTCTTATGATACTTCTCGCCTTATTAGTGTCTTATGATACTACTTGCCTTAATAGTTTCATCTGATACTACTTACCATGTTAGTGTCGTATGATACTACTTGCCTTATTAGTGTCATCTCATATTTCTCGGCTTATTAGTGTCGTCTGATACTACTAGCCATATTATTGTCGTCTGATACTGTTTGCCTTATTGTTGTCTGATACTTCTTTCCGTATTAGTGTCAAGAGATACTACTTGCCTTATTAGTGTTGTCTGAAACTATTCGCCTTATTAGTGTCATCTGATACTAATTGACTTCCCAGTGTTGTCTGATGCTACTTGCCTTACCAGTGTCGTCTGATACTACTTGCCTTAATAGTGTCATTTTATTCTACTTGCGTTATTAGAGTCGTCTGATACTCCTTACCTTATTAGTGTCGTCTCATACTACTTGCCTTATTAGTGTCATCCTAAACTACTTGCCTTATTAGTGAGATACTACTTGCCATATTAGTGTCTTCTGGTACTACTTGCCTTATTAGTGTCGTCTGATACTACTTGACTTCCTAGTGTCATCTGATACTACTTGCCTTACTACTGTCGTCTGATACTACTAGG
>NW_006998732.1:0-782 GCF_000164805.1 Carlito syrichta | reverse complement strand
ATTGTAAGACAGAAAATACTATTGACCAGTGAAAATGTTCTATCACTCTAATAATTAAAAAAAAAATAAGCTAAGCAGTCTTGGTAGCTCAGTCTGCCACCCCCAGCACTTTGGGAGGATGAGGCAAGTGGATTGTCTGAGCCCACAGGCTTGAGACCAGCCCAGACAACTTGGCGAGACCTCGTCTCTTCAATAAATAAAAAAAATAGCTGGGCATGGAGGCACATGTCTGTAGTTCTGGCTACTTGGAAGGCTGAAGCAGAAAGATCACAGGAGTCCAGCAGGTTGAGGCTGCGGTGGCCGGGAGCGTGACCCTGCACTCCAGCCTGGGCGATGGAGTGAGACTTTGACTCAAAACCAAAAAATAGTTAAAAAATAAGAGTCAAATAGCACTTCACACAGTGAAGTCACAAACTTAGTTAAATTCAAATTCTGGCAAGGGTATAAAAGACTCTTATCTACATTGCCACAGGAAATGCAGACTGCCATAAAGATTTTAAGAACTATTTTGGAAATATATTTATCAATTAAATGTTGAGATTCCTGGAATAAAAAAGTCTTGGTTCTGAGATTTTATTCTCAAAAAATAATCCAGAGATGTAAAACACTGGACTTACGTCTTAAAATAGTTGTTTGTGTCTGTGTGTGTGTGTCACTTGGGTCAAAAAAAAAGATGAGGAAACACTGTTTTAGAGCTGGGGCCTGATACTGAAGATACCAAATATCATTTTAGTCATGGAGAAATTCCACTTAAAAGGGCAATGCACTTGGGAAATACTGCC
>NW_006998731.1:0-976 GCF_000164805.1 Carlito syrichta | reverse complement strand
AAAGCCTTTGTATTTTCAGAGGAATTGATTTTCCACTTGATGGGGGACAATTTCATGGGAGGTCTCAGAAAATATCTGTCCTATTTACAAAGGCCTTTTTACGTTGCATTCTATCTATGGAATATTGCTTCTTATGGTCACAGAGTCCTGTTGGAGCTTGCTTATAACACAACCAAATAATATTTTACCACTTTCTTGTGTTTGGAAACTTTCTGATGTTTTTAGTATTATTTAGCAGCCTTTGAGTCATTTTTCTCTCAAGATTTGAACATTGCATTAACTAAGATCAAAGTGAATTTTCCAAAATTTTCAATTACATATATTTTTAATCTAATGAAATGCCAAAATAATTACTTCTTTGTAAAACTCCATGTTATTTTGTTTTATAAATGCTGATCCCCAAATTGTCTTTTTTTTTTTGGTCCCATATTTTAAGTGCTTGGTGTATTAAAAAAAATCAAAGCATTCGGAGTCTTTTTGCAGAGTACAGCCTTGTGTCTTAGATAGAGAAATTACTAGGTGATTCAATGGAAATATACTTTGAAAAATATAAATTGTTTTAACACTTCAAGGGAATGTGATTTATCTCTTTCAAGAGTGTAGGGGGAAATTTTTCTTAAGGATTGCATATCTATCATTTAATCAGAATAATCTAGCAGAAACTACAGAGGGTAATAAAAAAATGTATCCTAATTTTAAGAATTAAAAAATTTGTATTAACTTGTAATACTTTGTTCTAAAAATGTTAAGATTTATTATGCATTTTGTCTTCAAATAGCACTTAGGTACAGAGTTGCTCAAAGTTAATTATCTAAGGATGATATACATCTGGAATCTCAACAAGTTATAATTTATCTAGAATACAACATTCACCATTTATGGGAGAAACTCTTGAGTTCTAAAAGATGAAAGCAGTTATACCATGTATTCTAACGTATTTATAGGGAAAGTAGTTACCATTGAAGTATTACACAGA
>NW_006998730.1:0-585 GCF_000164805.1 Carlito syrichta | reverse complement strand
AAAAATGACTTCCCACACTCTGTCTGTCCTTTCAGACTGGAAATTTAAAAAATAAAAAATTTTTAAAAATAAAATAAGAACTGTGACCAGGCACAGTGGCTCAAGCCTGTAATCTCAGCACTTGGGGAAGCCGAAGCAGGAGGATTGCTTGAGCCTAGGAGTTTGAGACTAGCCTAGGCAACATAGTGAGAGCTCTTCTCTACAAAAAAAAAAAAAAAATTAGCTGGCTGTGTTGGCCATGCCTGTAGTCACAGCTACTCGGGAGACTGAGGCAGAAGGATCACCTGAGCCCAGGAGGTTGAGGCTGCCACGAACACTCCAGCCTGGGTGACAGAGCGAGACACTAACAAAAAAAAAAAAAGCCAGAAAATGGGACAAAAATAAAGGGTCAAAATGAATCAAGACAGAAAAGCTAGATATAGAAGATAAGCACAGATAATATAGAAGATAGCCAACCTACATGTAATTGGAGTAGCACGTTAGAATTTATTTCTAATTATAACTTTGGACCCGTTGCCAAGTCTCTTCTCATCCTCTCCTCCTTACTTTTCCCTCTGGCAACCACTATTTTATTCTCTATTTCTT
>NW_006998729.1:0-789 GCF_000164805.1 Carlito syrichta | reverse complement strand
TATAAATATTTTTTTTAGTATAAAAATGGTTACAATTCAGGGTTGGGCCTAGAAATGTTCATTATGCAGGGATTGATTTTTTAAGAATTGTATAATACTCCAATAACTCCTTTTCCTTTTAATATGTTGTAATACGTGGTATACTTCTGCCTTCAAAATTGACAACTGCAGTGTTTCTCACATACATTCTGAATGTTTAATTCTGCCTAAATTGAAACTTGTTGAGATTCCAGATGTATATCATTCTTAGAAAACTGAACCTTGAGATTCAGTATACCTAAGTGCTATCCAGAAGGCAAAATGCATAATAAATCTTAAGAATTATACAAAATAAAACAATATCTTAATTTAATACAGCTTTCCCCATTCTAAAAATTTGTGTACATTTTCTTGGTAAACTCTGTATTTTCTGCTTGTTAATTTTGATTAAATGTTACAGATGTGCAATCCTTAGAGAAACCTTTCCCTTATATATCTGAAGGAAATATAAAATTACATTCCCTTTATATTTTAACGCAATTTATATTTTTAAAAGAGTATTTCCGTTGAATCCCCTAGTATTTTTCCTACCTAAGACATACTGCTGTACTCTGAAACAAAGGATCCGAATAATCTGACACTTTTAATCACCAAGCATTTAAAATTAGGCACACAGAAAAAAGAGGATTTGGGGCCCAATATATATAAAAAAAAATGGAGATTTACAAAGTTGTAAGTATTAGTGCTCTGCATTAGTATAAAAATTTAAATAATTGAAAATTATGGAAATTTGATTATGATCTTAGCGAA
>NW_006998728.1:0-843 GCF_000164805.1 Carlito syrichta | reverse complement strand
CCATTGCTGATGAAGCTTAGCTTAGCTGGGTAGGAAATCTTGGTTAGAATTGTTATCTTTGAGAATTTGAAGATTAGACTCCAGCCTCTTCTAGTCTTCTGTGTTTCTATAGATAAGACTGCTGCTATTTTAACTGTGCTGCCCTTAATATTTTTTTCTTTTATAAGTTGTATAAGTGGATTACTATGTGTCTAGGAGTTGGTCTTCTCATTTGATGTCTTGCAGGGGTTCTCTAAATCTCTTGTGTTTGAATGGTCATGTCTCTGAAAAGATGAGGGAAATTTTCTTGCATAATTTCATGGAATGTTTGTTCCAGTGTGGTCTCTGTTTCTCTATCTGCCTCAGGAATGCCAATTAATCTTAGGTTTGACCTCTTGATATAATTGCACATCTCTTGGAAGTTTTGTTCCATCTTTTTAAGCTTCTTTTCTATGTTTTTAATGTTTGGGTTAGTTCCATATATTGGTCCTCAAGTTCTGAGATTCTTTCTTCTGCTTGATTAATTCTGTTTCCCATGCTTGTCATTTTTTATTTATTTCATTTACTGTATTCTTTATTACCATCATCTCAGTTATCAACTCCTTCATTCTTTCCTCTTGTCTCTCCTCATTTCTATTCATTCTCTCTATTAATATCTTGAAATTTGTGTTTGTGGCTTGAGACCAGTCATTCTGGGGGTTCTTCATTGTTTAAGTTCTGAGTCTGTATTCTCATTTTCTGTCTTCCCAGTAGTCTGTATGGGACCTGTATTCTTCCTTTGATTCTTCTTCATTTGTGATGGTTTTTCTCCCCCTTTCCTCTCTTTCTTTAGTTTCATTGTTCAGTGATAGGGGATAGTTCATT
>NW_006998727.1:0-822 GCF_000164805.1 Carlito syrichta | reverse complement strand
GTACTTGACAGATGGGACTTTGCCTCAAGCCTCAGAGAATCAAAAGGCTCATGTCTCATTTTTTCACATCTGTTCTTGGCTCCCTAAGTATTACTCTTCTATGTGTTCCCCTCACCTAGATGCCAAGTATTTTCTCTAGGAAAACATTGCATCTCTTCCAACTGTACTGTAACATTGCACTGTCACTTGAATTTAGCATGATTTTATTGCAGATGAAAATGAAGAGGCTTTGAGATGTCTCTAGTATGCATGCATTGCCAAAATGACATTTTAAAACTTAGAATAATATTTTTCTTTAGAGGATGAGACTTCCTAGGACTCACATCCTCTTCGATTAAACATTAGCAAATATAAATAATTATCTTTTTGAAATAATTCATTGATTCATTTCCCTCATATTAAGATAACGAAAGCTGATTATGATAGACTAGAATGCAAATTCTAAGTTGTTGCAGGCCAAGCAGTGATTGATATTTAATTTTATTAGAAGTGTTATCCTAATGAACAGTTTATTCTGATAGGAATGTCTGGATTTATTTATGAGTAGAGAGGTTAGTCAATGGAGACATTTAAAGAATTCTCAAAAGTATCCAATAAACAGAAATGCTAATAAATTAAACTATTGCAACGTATTTCTTGTTGTGGACAAATTTATCTTTTAAGTGGAAAAGTGCAAGATCCTTCTAAGGATTTTTGCTTATCTCTTACTAAAGTAATTTACAACTTGGTGCTAACATATTTAATTTCTTTAACAAATAGTTTAGGGAAGTTGTATTTGAGAGGAAAAAAGTGAGAGAGGAAGAGGGATTTAGTGATCTATTT
>NW_006998726.1:0-776 GCF_000164805.1 Carlito syrichta | reverse complement strand
AAATTAGTTTGCAGTTAGGGTCTGTTGCCCCTGATCTACTGTGAAGGACAGTTCAGATTAACATCCGTTCAGCAGTTGATCTATGTCTTTATCAAGCTTGTTTCTCCCGATCCAGTGTTGTTACCTTGAATCGCCAGCAGGTGGTGATATCTCAGCTGCTCGCCCCAGAGGGAGTGGGGCCGGACAGGAACAAGATGGCTGCCTGCCTCCGAGCAGGCAACAGGAACCTCACGCCGGGCGGGCAGGACAGTCTTGGATGCAGGAGAGGTGGCAGTGATCCCAGCAGATCTTCCCTGAAGGGGTTTGGTGTGGATCACCTCAGGCCCAGGTGGTGTGATGTGCTACCCATCACAGAGGCTGTGGCTGTGGCGGTGATGGCAGCAGCAATGGGGGCAGGGGTTGCAGCGGCGGCAGTGGCACTGTTTGCACTGCAGTAACTGTCCAGTCATTGCGAGGTCCCAGTGGTGGCAACGGCCGAGCTCTCTCTGAAGAGCAGGTTGTGATGCTGGGGTCTCCAGCCCCCTGGGGCGAGAGTCAGAGACCCACTGCAGATCTCCCTTGCAGAGGGCTTCAGACACCGGGTTGCCCCATTGCCATCTTGCCGCTGGAATGAGCTAAAGTTTTAAACAAGCTAACTAGTCAGCCGACAACTCAGCCAACAAGTTGTCACCTAGCTAACTCGTTAACCAACTAGTAAAGTCAGCTAGTTAACTCGTTTACCAACTAGTTAAAACAGTTAGCTAACTCATTAACCAACTTGTTAAGTCAGCTAGCTA
>NW_006998725.1:0-1450 GCF_000164805.1 Carlito syrichta | reverse complement strand
GCTACAGGAACCGTGGTATTCTTCTCCAGGTACTTAAATTTTAGAACAAGCCACAGCAATGTTAAATAGGCCTTGTAGGTTTGTTGCAGCTTTAGTCTTGGAAATTTCTGCTTTAATAGCTATCATAGGATCTGTAGCAGCATCTGCCACTGCTTTGGCTCAAGAAGTTCACACAGCTAATCATGTGAATGATTTGTCCCAAAATGTTAGCTTAGCTTTATTTACTCAAGAACAGATAGATAAAGGTATTATTGATAGGTTGAATGCTTTAGAATCAGCATTAGTATATATAGGAAATCAAATACAACATATTAAGGTTCAGATGTCTGTAGCTTGTCATGCTCAATTTAAATGGATTTGTGTTACACCTTTGCCATATGATGGTCAAAATGTCAGTTGGGCTGATGTTCAGAAACACCTTATGGGAGTTTGGCAGTCCTCTAATTCTTCTTTAAATATTCAACAGTTACAGGGTCAAATCGTTGCTATCTCTCAGGCACACTTGTCTACACTTTCATTTTCTCAATTGGCTTCTAGATTTACTTCTTCTCTTTCTCAGTTTGTGGCTTCCAATTCTGTCTGGAATCTGATCTATAATTTCATTACTATTGGTATAATTGCTCTTTTTCTGCTGTTTATCTTTCCAATCGTCATCCCACGTTTAAGAAAAGCAGTTCAACGTAACTCTGATAATATTTATTTGGCAGTTCTTACTAATAAACAAAAAAATAATGTCATCTATCAGCTGGTCACTTATGTCATAAAGGCTAATATTTTGTGTCATCAGCTCACCATTCTTCATTCTCCCTATGTCCCATTAAGTCTTTACGCTCTTGGTATTCAGTGACGGGTAAGATTCCAGCCACCTAGTATGAACCTAAGACAGGCATTCCCCGCAGGGAAGGGGAACGGGCCAATGACGGGTAACAACTATGGTGAGGAGAGAACAACCTAAGACAGAAGCCAAGATGTTTTACGTTTGTTTTAATAAAAAAGGGGGAAATGTTGGGAGCCAACATCTATAGCTACATGGCTGAGGCCTGTAAAGGCCCATCTGGAAGATCGCCTCTGACATAGGATATCAGTTATACCTATGATATTGGCGTGTGATTGGTGACCAGTGTGCATACATGGCAGTAAAACTTACAAGTGAATCTCAGTACACTTGATGGAAGGTGCATGGCGGAATTGTTTCTGTCTTTCTAAGTTTAGCTTCTTTCTAGATATTTTTTTACTTCTATTTCCTGGTAGACTGGGTAATCCTTGTTCCCGAAAGCTGTTTCCCCTAGGGCTAAGATTAGAAACTAAATTACCATGATAGTTTTGTTGCCCTGCCCCTAGCCAGGTAGAACGTTTTCTTTTGTTTTGTTAATTACCGAAACTCTGTCTGCTTCAGCCCATAGCCGCCATCTTGGAAGCCCTGCATTTCCTTGTTCAAGAGTGTGACAGG
>NW_006998724.1:0-437 GCF_000164805.1 Carlito syrichta | reverse complement strand
ATACACACACACACACACACACACACACACACACACACACACATGCACACACACACACCAAAACAACTGGAAAAAAACAGGAAAACCAATCTCTCTCTCTCTCTCTCTCTCTCTCTTCCCAAAATGGATGGAGAAAAAAAAAACAAGAAAAGAGAAAAAAAGGGAATGCAAATTAAACTCTCACACATAAAATAAACTATAAAAAGAGAAGAACAAAAAAAAACCCTGAAAAATGAACATTCACTTATTCACATACACACATAAACAGAAAATAAAAAATGAAAGAAGAAAGAAAGAAGTAAAAGGAAGGAAGCAAAATAGAAAACAAAAAAAAAAGGCGAGGGGGTAATGCAAATTTATTCCTCACATACATATTCACACACAAAGAAAAAAGAAAAAAAATTAAAAACCCACCCTCTTGTGACAGGTTCTGTAAT
>NW_006998723.1:0-613 GCF_000164805.1 Carlito syrichta | reverse complement strand
TAGTTAATTCAGATAGTTGAGTCAGCTGGCTAGCCAGCTGTTTAGCTGGCTAAGTCTACTAGTTGAGTCAGCTGGCTAGCAAGCTGTCTTGCTAGGTAGCAAGCTAGTTAAGTCAGCTGGCTTGCCAATTGGCTGGATAGTTAAGTCAGCTGGTTAATTCAGCTGGCTTCAAATCTGGCTAGCTATGTAGTTAGCTAGTTAATTCAGCTGGAAAACCAGCTGGCTAGCTTGTTAAGTCAGCTAGTTAATTCAGCTGACCAGCCAGCTGGCCAGCTAGGTTGTTAGCTAGTTAAGTCAGCTAGTTAAATCAGCAGCTTACCTAGGTAGGTAGCTAGTTAAGTCAACCAGCTAATTAAGCTGGCTAGTTAGTTAATTCAGTTAGTTAACTCAGCTGGCTAGTCAGCTGCCTATCAGTGTAGCTATCTAGTTACATCACCTGGCTAGTCACTTGGCTAGCTAGTTAAGTCACTTAGTTAAGTCAGTTCGCTGGCCAGAACGTTAGATACATAGTTAGGTAGTTAGGTCAGCTGCATGACAGCGGGATATGTAGGTAGGTAGGTAATTAACCAGGCTTACCAATAGGCTATTTAGTAGTATCATCTAGTTAAGTCAG
>NW_006998722.1:0-676 GCF_000164805.1 Carlito syrichta | reverse complement strand
AATAAAAAAAGTACATATAGGAGACTTGTTCCAGTTACTGTATGTCTTATATCTATCTTTTCATATTTTCGTTATCTTTGACTCTGCATTACATTCTAGGCGATAGTTTAGATATTTATTCCATTTCAGTAATTTTCTCTTAAATTAATGCTTGTAGTTGAACCTTCAAATAAACTTTTAATTTAATTAATATATATTGTTTACTTGTGTAAGCTCTATTTGTTTCTTGTCCAAATCTGCTTGATTACTTATATTATCAAGTGTTGCTTAGAGATTTCATTGCTTTAAATATACTAAATAAGTATATGATAATCTCAATAATTATCTTTTTAAAATTTTGTATTTATCTATCATTTCTTTGTCTCTCTCACTCGCTCTCTCTCTGTCTCTCTCACACACACACAGACACACACAGACACACACACACACACACACACACACACACACACACACACACACACACCCTTGTCTGTAGAAACACATTCTTCTGATTCTCATTGATGATGGTTTGGTTTTTATGCAGGTTGTGAATTTTGACTGTGAGCTATTCATTTCTCTTGAAATTTTTATCTGTGGAAATTATTTGTGATCTGTTTTGAAGTTGAGTTTTTCTAGAGAGCATTTGCATTTTTTTCTGCTAGTCATCTAACTGTGGACCAACCCAGTTAGTTATATT
>NW_006998721.1:0-815 GCF_000164805.1 Carlito syrichta | reverse complement strand
AAGCAAACTGTTTAATCTTTCTGAGCATGTTTCATTTGTAAAATCATAGTGTTAGATAAGATGATCTCTCTTTTAATATTATGAGCGTTATGCACATATAAATACAAAGAATAGAAACAACTTACAAAAATAGAGATAAATGTCTTTAGATATATTTAAATTGGGGCATTATTTGTGTCACTACTCATGTCTCATGATTTTCCTCATCCCCTGATCTGTGTGCTTAACTTGTCTGATACTCACTTTTTCAGACCAACCTTATCAGCTTTGTACAGAAACACAAATCTGGTTTCCCTGGGGTTATTTTGCTTTTGTCAGATTCTCTCTCTTTTCAGTTTCAGGTTGTCTATATCTGATTCCCACTGACCAGTGAAGAGACAGAACTACAGCATGATCACTGAGTTCATCCTTGTAGGCTTCTCAAACCTGGGGGATCTGCAGATCCTTCTCTTTTTTATCTTCCTACTAGTCTACCTGACCACTCTGATGGCCAATGCCACCATCATGACTGTCATTTGCCTGGATAGGGCCTTGCACGCCCCTATGTACTTCTTCCTCTTTGTCCTTTCCTGCTCAGAAACCTGCTACACCTTGGTTATTGTACCCAAAATGCTAATCAACCTACTATCCACAATCCCAACTATTTCCTTCTCTGGATGTGCTGCCCAGCTCTATTTCTTTGTCGGCTTGGCTTGTACCAACTGTTTTCTCATTGCTGTAATGGGCTATGATCGCTATGTTGCCATCTGCAACCCTCTTAACTACACACTCATTGTCAGCCGAACCACCTGCATGCAGTTGATTCTAGCCTCCAG
>NW_006998720.1:0-792 GCF_000164805.1 Carlito syrichta | reverse complement strand
TCAGTCTGTCCTTTTCAAAGGTTATTATGAGAGTGCTTTGAGTTACTCAAAGCTTTAGCAGGAAAACCACCCGGAAAAGATTCACCCTAGTGTCCTTTCCCACTATCATAAGGCTCTTGCTCATTCTTTTCATCAAAGAAGGCAATTTTGGGAGTGTTTTGATGAAAAATCATTAGACCTCCGCCTTATATTTCTAATTTGTCTCCTTCTAACTTCTTTTTGTTTCCTGATCTTAAAAAATTCTTTAAAGACCACTCATTTTTCTTCAATTAATAATATCAGAAAGTCTACATTGACATGGTTAAGTTCCCAGGAACCTCAGCTCGTTAGGGATGGATTAATAACTAAGGGTGATTAATCTATCACTTACAAACATGTTTTGAATTTGATGGAGCTTATGTTCAGAAATAAAATTCATATCTTCCATTTTCCTATTTTAATTCCATGTTTTCACAAAATTTTTGAAGTCCTCTGTAAGGCAATAGCAAACTTAAGTCAAGCGATGCGCATGTTTATTGTGGCATTCGATTTGGTAACTTGCACACCTGAGATAACTCTCCCTGCCTAGAGTCCAATATTTGACACAGGACCTTTAATAAGACTCTTAGCCTTCTGTCCAAACTGAAGGATACTACAAGTAATAGTCCAAGAAAACATGTTTTAAAATGTGTGGAATTTAATTATTTATTGTTTTCTCACAGACTCAATTTAGTTCAGGTTTAGGGTAAAAATCTAATAAGTTAATAGGTTCAATATCATTATTGGACTTAGATAAGGAATGTCTGGGGTGAT
>NW_006998719.1:0-6449 GCF_000164805.1 Carlito syrichta | reverse complement strand
CAGTGTGCAGAGATGTGGGAGAGAACTGGGAAGAATATAATGAAACCATAAGAGAGAGTGGAGCAGAGGAGGTCCAGCAAATCAAATGCCAGACACGGTCAGCACAGCAGCTCTGATAGGAGCCAGGACCTATACATGTTAAACCTTCCAAGCTTTGGTAAAGGGACAGCTGAGTGAATAAATGAATGAGTGCATTAATGAATGAATGAATGGTGGGACACACAGTCTTTCACAGTTCTGTGGAGATTGATCCCTTCTCCAGCTGATATTTCCCAGTGACTGTGAGATATTCAGGGATAGGTATCAGCTATGTTCTCAGCCTTCCTGGCCTCTTGACAGTGCCAAGTGGCCAACTGGTGCCCAAGTCATGTCTCCTACACAGGATGACTGTCCCTACCTAGCATGGGAGGGAGCAGACCCCTTATTTCTGGCAGTAAGACTGCACCAAGACTGTGGTACAAGGCAGATCCCACTCCAGCCTCAGCCCTCTATCTATGTGTACCTGATGCTTTGTTTTCACATCTGCAAAGTGGGAAAAAAAGTCCACCTACTTTCAGAAGTCACTGTAAGCACTAGAGGTGATTTACAGAAAACATACAGTACATTATACTATCTGGAAGATCAAACTTGCTCAGTAAATTATACCAGCCATTATCTTTTACTCTTGGTGTTATTGCTATCATCATTATTATTACTGCTGATTATCTCTGTTATAATAATCTTGTTATAATGACATGAGTGTGTACACAGAATCTGAGGCTGGCTTTTCCTCTAACTAGTTTTGTGATCTTCTTCCTTATCCTGTAATAAGAAATTCCTAACAACAGCTACACACAGTGTTGCCATGGGATCAAATTCTTTTTTTTTTTTTTTTACTTTTTTAAAATTTATTCTCTTTTTTAAAATTTTACAATCGGGGGTACACACGTGTATTCATTGTATGGTCATATTGTGTAGTGGTGGAAATTGGGTGTCACGTGTCTCAACATATGCAAAACACTTAGAACAAAGCTAGACACCAGATAAATTCTCAATCAGTCATTAGTTGTTAATTATTATTTGTCTTTAACAGTCAGGAAATCTCAGAAATTCTCATGACTTCATGCATTATCCCTGAACATTACATTCCTTCATTCAACAAGTGATTCTTTGTATAGTCATTCTCCCTGTACACATGAAAGACACACTCCAAGACTCCCAGCGGATGCCTGAATCTGTGGATAGCACTGAGTCCTATATATACTGTCTTTTCCTATACATGGATCCCTATGATAAACTTTAATTTATAAATGAAGCTCAGTAAGAAATAGCTAAAAATAGAACAATCAAACAATATGCCATAATAAATAATAAGTGAATGTGCTCTCTCTGTCTCTCTCTCAATATCTGATTGCACTGTACTCGCCATCTTCTTGTGATGGTGTGAGATGATAATGTGCCCAAGTGATGAGATGAAGTGAGGCAAATTATGTAAGCATTGTGACAAAGTGGTAGGCTACTATTGACCTTCTGACGATCATCAGAAAAGGTTCAACTGCTTCACACGCTTCACTGGCTTCAGCCCTGGAGATGTGGAGGGAGGGATACCAGGAGCAGAGGTCGATGACTACCAGTCACAGAGCATCTGTAGCTACAGTGAGGCTCTGTGGGAATAAAGGGAGACTCATGTCCCTGGTGCAACTGATCAGGATGATGTAAGATTTCCATCATGCTACTCAAAATGGCCATTTAAAATGTATAAATTGCTCATTTCTGAAATTTTCCACTTAGCATTTTCAGACTGTCAGTTGACTGAAGTTAATAGAAACTGAGGAAAGTTAAACCACAAATAAGAGGGGACTTGAGTCCTGCATGTCTGTGTACGGACAGTGAAATAATTGCATACTGAAATAAATTCATGTGGAGAAGAGAACAATTATTAAAACCTTAAGAAAATAACCAAGACTTTGCAAAGAAAAAATAGTAACTCTTGTAGCTCTTGTCAGTATATTGACTTAGAACATAAAATCATGTCTGTCATTTGAAATTTGGTTTACTTATACATGATGTTCTTTCCTTATATGTATAAGCGAAGTGCATTCCTTCAGAAGGGAGCATGTCCTTACTTAATTTATTTTCAAAGCAGAACGCTTTCCAACAGTCATAACCCAAATTGCTGAGCATGTGCTTGGGTTTTGTCAGATTCTTGTAAGTAGATAAACCTTGAAAACAGAAGTCTGAAGAAACTGATGATATTTGAGAGAGAAAAAAAGAAATGAAAGCTTTCTGGAATTCTCATACTTCCCACTGTCAGGCAGACCTCCCAAGCATTCATTTTCAGAAAGTTGCTAACAGGAAGACCAAACGACTTTTCTTTTTTGCTGGGGAAATGGAAAATGATCTTGCCTGGTACTAAAATGCTTGTAATATCCCAGGGGTTAGACATACTGGTGTTCATTCCTTGAGCCTTTCCAGCTCATAGGACATCAAGCTCCTCCGTTCTTATGTCAACAGAATTTCATACACAGGACAAGACACAGAAAGTGCTGGTTCAACGCTGTGAAAATGATGCCAAACCACCAGCTTGCTCTGGAGCTGAATGTGTCAGTCATCAGGATGGCTGCAACCTGCCTTCCCAATAAGAAAGTGAAAATCGTTCGGGGATGTGGGAGCAAAATAACCTTACTCTTTTATGTGCAAAGTACAGATATACACAGATTACATCAATGGATATACAGTGTATCTGTGGCATCAAAATTTCATTGTAGGTAGGGAGATAATTAGTAACATAAAATGTCTAAAAAGCTCCTGGTATGGGGAGTGGAAGATATTTTAATAACAAAAGAAAGTCTGAGAAACATAATCCATAGAGTTGAGGCAAGCATGGTGAGGAAGATGTCACAATGCACAGTCATCTGTGGCTCTTCAGTCAAATATTTGTAAAAGTCACATTTGTTATTGGTGAACAAGTACTTACCATAACAGAGAGCAACCTGTGTTCAGACATGAGATAATTGCTCAGGAAAGAGCAATGGCCAGGGCCAACCAGGTCCCCAGTTCTCCACGAAATTTTCACGCTATCAGTTGACTGGGCATGTCATTTGAAATTTGGTTTACTTACTCTAAGCCAATATGCTGACAAATAAGAAGAAAGGTATCCCATGCTTGTCATGGAAAGAGTCAATATTGTTAAAATATTCATAGTATCAAAGTTATCTAAAGATTAAATGCAATTTCTATCAAAATTCCAATGAAAATTATCACAGAAATAGAAAAATATCCTAAAATTCATATGAAAACGAAAAAGACCCCAATAACTAAAGCAATCTCTAGAAAACAAGAAACCTGAAGCTATCACACCACTTTATTTCAAAGTAGGCAACAAAACTACAGTAATCAAAACAGCATGACACTGGCATAAGAATAGGCACATGAATGTAATATTAAAAAAAGAGCCCAAAAATAAATCAACAAATTTACATTCAATTAATCTTCAACAAAAATGTCAAGACAACACAGTAAGGGAAGGACAATCCCTTCAATAAATGGTGATGGGAAAACTGGATATATACATTCAGAATAATGAAATTAGATCCATCTTAGATTATATACAAACATTAATTTGAAGTAAATTAAAGACTTAAATATAATCCCAGAAACCATTACATTTTTTTCTAGAAGAACAAATGGGGAAAGCTCCTTGCCGCTGGTTTTGGCAATCATTTTTAAAATATGACACCAAAAGCACAAGTAACAAATGAAAGCAAAAACAGGCAAATTGAATTACTCCAAACTAAAAAGCTCTTGTGCAAGAAAGAAGCAACTGACAGAGTGAAGAGACAACCTTCTGATAAGGAGCTTAATATTCAAAATAGTTAAAGAACTCAGGCAAATCAATAGCCAATAATAATAATAATAATAACAATAATAATAACTTGACTAAAATATGGGCAAAAAAGCTGAACAGACATTTCTCAAAAGAAGGCATACAAATGACTAATGGGTATATGAAAAAATGCTCAGTATCACTAATCATCGGAGAAATACAAATTAAAACCACAATGAGATATCACCTCATCCCAGTCAGATGACCATTATTAAAAAGTTGGAAAACATTGAATGTTGATGTGAATGTAGTGAAAAAGGAATGCTTATACACTGTGGGTAGAAATATAATTAATACAAACTCTATAGAAAACCCTATGGTAGTTTCTCAAAGAACTAAAAGTAGACCTACCATTTAATTCAGCAATTCCACTACTAGTTATCTACCCAAAGGAAAATAAGTCATTGTACAGAAAGGACACCTGCATTAATATGATTATTTCAGCACAATTCACAATTGCAAAGGTAGAATCAGCCTAAGTGCCCATCAACTAATGAGTAGGTAAAGGAAATGTGGAATATATATACCATGGAATACTACACAGTCATAGAAAAATAACAAAATAATGTCTTCAGCAACTTGTATAGAACTGGAGGCCATTATCCTAGTAACTCAGGAATGGAAAACCAAACACTGCATGTTCTCACTTATAATTAAGAGATAAGACATGGGTACTGAGGGCGATACGGTGTGGTATAATGGACATTGGAGACTCAGAAGTGGAGAAGTTGGAAGAGGATGAGGGATGAAAAATTACCTATCTGGTACACTGTACACTCTTTGGGTGATGTGCACTAAAAGCCTAGACTTCACCACTAAACAACTCCTCCATGTAGCCAAAACCACTTGTTCCCCTAAAGATACTGAAATAAAAAATAATAATAACAATGTTATAAGTTAATTTTTTAAAGAAACCAAATAACTTAATTGAAATGTGTATTTTTAAAAAACTTTATAGGTATTTCTCAAAAGAAGACATACAAATGCTCAATAAGCATAGGAAAAAATGCTCAGCATAACTAGTTATCATGAAAATGCAAATTAAAACCACAGCAAGATGACACTTCACACTTGTGTAAATGACTATTATCAAAAAGAGGAAAGATAACAAGTGTTGGCAAAGATGTGGGAAAAAAGCAACTCTTGTAAACTGTCGGTGGGAATGTCAATTAGTCTGCAATGGTGATTCCTCAAAAAAATTAAAACTAGAGCTACTTTTTGACCCAGCAATTCTATTCCTGAGTGTTATGTCCAAAGAAAATAAAATTGCATGTTGCAGAGTTATCTGCATACCCACATTCACTGCAGCATTATTCACAATAGACAGCACATGGAATCAACCTGCATGTCCATTCAATGTATATAAAAAACATGGTCTATACATGCAATGAAATATTATTCAACCATAAAAAGAAAGGAAATCCTGTCATTTTCAACACCATGGATAAGTCTGGAGGACACTATGCTGATTGAAATAAGACAGACACAGAAAGACAAACACTGCATGATCTCACCTATACATGGACTCTTTTCAAAAGTTGAACATCTAGAAGTAGCGAGTAGAAAGCTGGTCACCAGGGGCAGAGGGAGAAGGTCATCGGGAGAGTGGGAATGAGGAGATGTTGGTCAAAGGATACAAAATTTCAGTTAGACAAGAAGAGCAAGTTCAAGAGCTCTACGTCACATTATGTTGACTATGATCAAATAACAATACATTGCTGAAAAAGTGGATATTAAAAATTGCAGAAAGAGTAGATATTAAATGTTCTAACCACAAAAAAGTGTTCAAGGTGATGGGTTATTCTACTCAGCTTAATTTAGGCATTCCACAAGTGGTGTGTGTATGTATGTATGCATATTTATATAAACATGATGTTGTATACCATAAATATATACAATTTTTATTTATCAATTAAATAAAATGTAAAATATAACAACAAATTATAATAGTTAAAGTATTAACATGGCAATAGTGCATTAAACCGAGCATGAGGCCCTTCTGAGCCTATGTGATTGCCTAGATCACAGACCCTTGAAACTGCAGGTAATGTAGGAAAACACCCTGTGTTGGATGTGTGTGTGTGTGTGTGTGTGTGTGTGTGTGTGTGTGTGTGTGTGTGTGTGTGTGTAAAACATCTGAGTGAGCCTGATCCACATGCAATGTTTCACAGAGACAATGAATATTCCAGCCAGAAACCATGTTTCTATAATTTTGACCCACTCACACTCTTTAGTTTAAGGATCTGACTCGCCTGCTTAATAAAGGAAAAGAAGCCAGGGAGGGAGTGAATTAAGATTAGTAGAGGTCCTGTCATGTATCAGAAGGTTTATATTCTTGCAAAAACCCAATCAGGTGGTTATTATGCTCGATTTTACAGTTAAGATGACTGAAACTCAGAAAGGTTAATTAATACTATCAACTTTTTTAGCAATGATCATGTCTCATGCTTGTATAATTCTTTCTGGTTCAGAGAGCACTTTCACCTTTGTTTGACCTTTATGACAACCTGAGTCATAAAGGAGGGGAAAAAAGCAGAAATGGTTGTCTGTGACTTACTGAAGTGTCAAGTGATTGACCAACTTC
>NW_006998718.1:0-711 GCF_000164805.1 Carlito syrichta | reverse complement strand
AAATCCAGTCCAATTTTGATGGGCAGAAACAGTTGATTCCATGCTTTTGCTATTGTGAAATAGTGCTGCAATAAACATGCATGTGCAGGTATCTTTTTGTAGAATGATTTGAGTTCCTCTGCTGGGTCATATGGAAGGTCGATTTCTAGTTCTTTCAGAAATTGCCACACTGTTTTCCAAAAAGGTTGCACTAGTTTGTATTCCCACCAGCAGTGTAAAAGCATTCATTTTTTCTCTACATTCTCACCAGCATCTATTGTTGTTTGTTTCATTAATGATGGCCTTTTCTACTGGGATTAGGGGGTATCACGATGTGGTTTTTATTTGCTTTTCTCTGACGATTAGTGAGGCTGAGCACTTTTTCATGTGTATATTGGCTGCCCATATATCTTCTTTTGAAAAGTGTCTGTTCACATCTTTTGCCCACTTTGTAATGGGACTGTTTGGTTTTTGTTTTTTTTTTCCTTTTGGCACTGTTTGAGTTTCTTGTGGATCCTAGATGTTGGGCCTTTGTCAGATATACAGTTGGCAAATAGTTTTTCCCAGTCTGTGGGCTGTCTCCCCACTCTCTTGATAGTTTCTTTGGTTTTGCAGAAGCTTGTCAGTTTGTTGAGGTTCCACTTATCTATTTTATCTCTTATAGCATGGGCAATTGGGGTTTTAATCACAAATTGGTTGCCAGTTCCAATTTCCATAAGAATGTCACATTTT
>NW_006998717.1:0-651 GCF_000164805.1 Carlito syrichta | reverse complement strand
GAAGAACACAAATCACTCTATAAAAAAGATACCTGCACAGGCATGTTTATCGCAGCACTGTTCACAATAGCAAGAACCTGGAAACAGCCATGCTGCCCGTCAAAAGAGGACTGGATTAAAAAAATAGTGGTACATATACACGATGGAATACTACGCAGCCATAAAAAAGAACAAAATCATGAATTTTGCAGCAACCTGGATGGAACTAGAGTCTATAATACTGAGTGACCTCTCACAGAAACAAAGATCTGAGTATCACATGTTCTCACTCATATAATTGACCTTAAACATCCAATGCAATACTATATGAAAATGACTGAGCATACTGGGAAACTATGGTGGGGGGAGGGAGATGGGATTACCAGTAGGAAATATCTGTCTGGGAACGTGGAAACACCCCATATCAACAGGGTGCCTGACTGAAACGCAATTGTATACCTAACCCTTAACTGTACCCCACAACTTCATAATAAAAAAAGTAAAATAATATTAAAAAAATACTTACTAAACATTTGGCAAGTGCGAAACACTCGGCCTCTCTCAAAATAAAAGGACAAATGGAAGTTTGAGAATTACAAGGTTCATCTTGAGACCAAGAGTTACATCCAAATATGGCAAGATGATGCTTTATGTGCTGGAATCTGGTCTTAG
>NW_006998716.1:0-873 GCF_000164805.1 Carlito syrichta | reverse complement strand
AAAATATTGTCATTAATAGAAGCTGTAATAATGACACATGAGTATAAGAACTTTCTACTTGAAAATTAATCTATGGGATTTTTGGTTGTGTCTATTACCAAAATCGCTACTCTTTAATCATAAAACACAAACAAGGAAATATGATCCTTGTCTGTCCCGCAGGTCTAGCTCATGTGAGAAAAAAAGTCTAGTCAATAGTCTGCAAATGTGTACAAAAATATAATTAGAATGGATAAGACCTAGTATTCAATTGAAAAAGGCTGGCTATAAAAAACTTTGTCTATTTTAAAATACCGAAAAGAGTGGAATTAGAATACATTTTTCATAAAGAAATAATAAATGCTTGAGGTGATACACACCCCAAGTGCACTGATTTGATGATTAAACATTGTATGCCTGTATCCAACATCGCATGTGCCCCAAATATTTATAAATCTATCATATAATTCATGTACCCATAAGTAAAAATAAAAAAATTAAAAATTGAGACCTATGTAAAATTCAATGTAGTCTAAACAATTGAAGAGTATTTACTCATTATTTAATAATTTGGGGGTATTGTTAAATTCTGAATTCTCAGGTTCTTAAAAATTATTTGTCCTTTAAATAATAATGTATTGACAATTTTAAGTCAGTTATATTGAGAGATATCTGACAGATTGTTTCGTCAATTTTAATTGAACAATTTGGATTGTCACAAATGCATACAATGACGTAGCCATTAGAGAAATCATAATATACAATGTTCTAGCACCCTACATCCCTATCACAGTCCATTCTTCTTTCTAACGTTGGCTTCTGATATTCACTGATCTGTTTTGTGTCTTAATGATTTTGTGAATTAGAATTTTATGTAATTTAATAAAAAGTTTT
>NW_006998715.1:0-825 GCF_000164805.1 Carlito syrichta | reverse complement strand
TACAATTTACCTCTAAATACTGTACATGTATTATCATATTTTCATAGTTATTTTCTACATTTTGGGCTTTTAAACCCTTATAAATGAATTAACAGTGGGACTAAAATTATAATAACAAGGTTTTACATGTGTCAATGTTTCCGGGAGAACTTTCCCTTTTCATTTTCATACGGCTTTGGGTTGCTTCTTGAATCCTTTCCTTTCAATGCAAAGAACTCCCTTTAGCATTTCTTGTAAGTTAGGCCTCATGATAACTAACTTCCTCAGGTCTTGTTTATCTGAAAAAAATGTAAGTTCTCCTGCATTAAAAAAAAAAAGGTTTTGCTGTAGGTAGTATTATTGGTGGACCAACAGATGCTGGCGAGGATGTGGAGAAAAAGGGACGCTTCTACACTGCTGGCGGGAATGCAAACTTGTACAACCTCTCTGGAAGACAGTCTGGCAATTTCTGAAAGAACTAGAAACTGACCTTCCATATGACCCAGCAATTTCCCTATTGGGAATATACCCGGAGGAACTCAAATTATTCTACGAAAAAGATACCTGCACATGTGTTTGTTGCAGCTCTATTCATACTAGCAAACTCATGGAACCAATCAACAAGGGTACCTGCATGATCAATGTTTGTATACCTAACCCTGAATTGTACCCCACATCTTTATAATAAATAAATAAATTTTTTAAAGAAGGTTTTGCTGTAGGTAGTATTATTGGTTGACTAAGAATTCTTGGTTTTATTTTCAACATTTTAATTATATCATCCCATTGCCTTCTGACATGCAGTGCTTTTACTGAGAATTCTGTTTATAATCTTACCTCCCTTGT
>NW_006998714.1:4470-5746 GCF_000164805.1 Carlito syrichta | reverse complement strand
AGCACTATAATTGATCAAGTTCAGCTCATGAGGGAGAACATATGGAACTCTGTTCTTTGTTTCTGTGATAAATCACTGAGAATGACCTACCTCATATCCATCAAATGTTCTGTAAAATCTCTATATCTGTCCTTTTTTATGGCTGCATAATATTCCATTGTGTGAATATACCACATTTATACTATCAATTCCAATTTTGCTGGACAGCATGGTTGGTACCATTTTTTTTGCAATTGTGATTAGATCTGCAACAAACATACTTGTGCAGGTACCTTTTTGGTAAAGTGATTTGAGTTCCTCTTGGTAAATTCTCTACAGGGGCATTAGTGAGTCACATGGTAGGTCAAATTCTTGTCCCTTTAGAAGCTGCCACAGTGTTTTCCACAAATGTCGCTCTGGTTTTCAGTTCACATGCATTGTAGAAGCATTTTTTTTTCAAATCCTCACCAGCATCTGTTATTGTTTGTTTTATTAATGATGGCCATTCTTACAGGGAATATGTGGCATTTTAATGTGGTTTTCATTTGCATTCCTTTGATGATGAGTGAGGATGAGCACATTTACATGTGTCTGCTGTTTTCCCATACCTCTTATTATGAAAAGGGCCCAATCATGATTTTGATCACATTTTAAAGGGACTGTTTGTCTGGTTTTTTTCGAGTGTTTGAGTTTCTTGTAGATCCTAGATGTTATGCCTTTTTCAAATATAGAGTGGGAGATTAGATTTTCCCATTCTTTGGCCAGTCTCCCTGCTCTTTTGATGGTTTCCTTTGTTTTGCAGAAGTGTATTAATTTGATATCATGCCACTTGTCTACCTTACTTCTTAAGGTATGGGTATTTAGGTTTCTGAAGAGGAATTAGTACCCGGTTCCAGTTTCCATAAAGGTGCCTCCTCAGTTTTCTAAGATTATTAATATTTTGGTATTTTACATTTAGGTCTTTGATCCATTTAGAGTTAAAGTTTATGGTGATAGGGGTCCGGTTTCACTCTTGTGCATGAGGTCAGACTTTTCCCAGCATCATTTTCTGAATGAGTTCTATATTCCCCAGTGTGTCTTGGAGGTTTTTTCAAATATGAGTTGGTTGAGAATTTGAGGATTTCACTCTTTCCTGATCCATTGGCCTATAGACCTATTTTTGTACCAATACCAGGCTGTTTGATTACTGTAAACTTATAGTAAATTTAAGGTCTGGAACAGCGATAGCTCCTGCATTGTTTCTTTTGATAAGGATTCTTTTGGCTATTCATGATTGTTTAGGGTTCATATGAATGCT
>NW_006998714.1:0-3705 GCF_000164805.1 Carlito syrichta | reverse complement strand
ATGCTTTTAGTATTATTTAACAGCCTTGAGCAGTATTTCTCTCAGGATTTAAACATAGCTTTAGGTAGGTTCAAAGATAATTTTCCAGAATTTCCAATTATCTAAATTTTTATACAAATGAGGAGCCCAAATAATTACTTCTTTGTAAGTCTCCATGTTATTTATGTAAATATTGGGCCCCAAATTGTCTTTTTTGTGTGTGCCTGATTTTAAATGCTTGGTGATTAAAGGTATCAGATTAATCTGAGACTTTGTTGCAGACTACAGCATTATGTCTCAGGTAGAGAAAATACTAATGATTTAATGGAAATACACTTTGAAAAATATAAATTGGTTTAAAATATAAGGGGAATGTGATTTTGTATTTCCTTCAAATATGTAGGGAAATTTTTTCTCTAAGGATTGTATTTCTTAAAATTTAATAAAAAATTAACTAGCAGAACATAGAGTGCACCAAGAAATCGTAAACAAATTTTTAGAAAGGAAATAGGTGTATTAAATTATGATACTCTTTTATTTTCTAAAATTTTTAAGATTTATTCTGCATCCCCTTTTCTGAATAGCACTTAGGTACACTGATCCTCAAGGTTCAGTTATCTAAGGTTGATATACATCTGGAATTTCAACAAGATTCAATTTATGCAGAATAAAACATGCGGCATTTATGTGAGAAACAAACTAGTTGTCAATTTTGAAAGATGTATTATACCATGTACTCTAACGTATTAATAGGAAAAGGAGTTACTTTTAGAGTATTATACACTTCTTAAATATCAATCCATGTGTAGTGAACATTTCTATACCCAACCCTGAATTGTAATCATCTTTAAAGAAAAAAAAATAGGATAAAACAAATAAAGTCAGTTGCATGTTTTACAGCTTTCATTTATTTATTTATTTATTTTAATTTTTTTAAAAAGGTGGGGTACAATTCAGAGTTAGATATATAAACATTTATTATACAGGGTCCTTGGTTGATGAGTTATGGCACTCCCTAAGTTTGCACTATCCCTCCACTGCCAATCTAACCCCTCCCTGTTAAAAGTTTTTCACTATTGCCAATCACTTTCTTATAGCACTATAATTGATCAAGTTCAGCTCATGAGGGAGAACATATGGAACTCTGTTCTTTGTTTCTGTGATCAATCACTGAGAATGACTTACCTCATATCTATCAAACGTTCTGCAAAATCCCTATATTTGTCTTTTTTTATGGCTGCATAAAATTCCATTGTGTGTATATACCACATTTATATTATCCATTCCAGCTTTGCTGGGAAACATGGTTAGTACCATGTTTTTTTGCAATTGTGATTAGAGATGCAACAAACATACTTGTGCAGGTATCTTTTGGTAAAATGATTTGAGTTCCTCCAGGTATATTCTTGACATGGGTATTACTGAGTCACATGGTAGGTCAATATCTTGTCCCTTTAGAAACTGCCACAGTGTTATCCAAAGAGGTTCCTCTAGTTTTCTATCCACATGAAGTGTAGAAGCATTTTTTTTCCAAATCCTCACGAGCATCTGTTATTGTTTGTTTTATTAATGATGGCCATTCTTACAGGGAGTATTTGGTATTTCAATGTGGTTTTCATTTGCATTCCTTTGATGATGAGTGAGACTGGCACATTTTCATGTGTTTGCTGTTTGCCCATATCTCTATTATGAAAAGGGTCCAATCATGTATTTTGAGCGCATTTTAAAGGGACTGTTTGTCTGTTTTTTCCCCGAGTGTTTGAGATTCTTTTAAGATAGTAGGTTTTTATGCCTTGGGTCAGAATATAGAGTTGGGAGAATCGTTTTTTCCCATTCTTTGGGGCAGTCTCCTGCTTTTTGATGGTTTCCTTTGTTTTACAAAAGTGTATTAATTTGATGTGATGCCACTTGTCTAACTTAGTTCTTAAGGTATGGGTATTTAGGTTTCTGAAGTGGAATTAGTTCCCACTTCCAGTTTCCCATAAGGTGCCTCCTGAGTTTTCTAAGATTATTATCATTTCATACTTATTGTTTAGGTCTTTGATCCATTTATAGTTAATGTTTATGGTGATAGTTAGGGCTCCGGTTTCAGTCTTGTGCATTAGGTCAGACTTTTCCCAGCACCATTACTGAATGTGTTCTATACTGTCCAATGGGTCTTTGAGGTTTTTTCAAAGATTTGTCTGTTGAGAATTTGAGGATTTCTTTCTCTTTCCTGATCCATTGGCCTATATACCTATTTTTGTGCCAATACCAGGCTGTTTTGATTACTGTAAACATATAGTAAAGGTTGACATTTGGAACAGCGATAGCTCCTGCTTTGTTTCTTTTGATAAGGATTCTTTTGGCTATTCATGATTGTTTAGGGTTTCATATGAATACTTTATTGTAATTTCCAGGTCTTAGAAAATGATGTTAACTTAATGGTTATTTCAATGTATCTGTAGATTTCCTAAAAGCATAATATTAAATTAAAAGATGTAAGCATGTCATGGAAACAAGCAGGTCCTTTTGCCATTTGTGACATCAGCCTCAGAAACTTTGGGATGTTTTTTAGTATTATTTAACAGCCTTTGAGCAGTATTTCTCTCAGGATTTAAACATAGCTTTAGCTAAGTTCAAAGATAATTTTCCAGAATTTACAATTATCTAAATTTTTATACAAATGAGGGGCCCAAATACTTCTTTGTAAATTTCCATGTTATTTTAGTTTTATATATATTGGGCCTCAAATTGTATTTTTCCTGTGTGCCTGATTTTAAATGCTTGGTGATTAAAAGTATCAGATTAATCTGAGACTTTGTTGCAGACTACAGCATTATGTCTTATGTAGAGAAAATACTGGGTGATTAAATGGAAATATACTTTAAGGAATCTAAGTTGGTTTAAAATATAAGTGGAATGTGATTTTATATTTCTTTCAAATATGTAGGGGAATTTTTTCTCTAAGGATTGCATTTCTTAAAATTTAAACAAAATTTACTAGCAGAAAATCCAGTGCACCAAGGAATCGTACAAGAAATTTTAGAAAGGAAATAGCTGTATTAAATTATGATACTGTTTTATATAAAATTTTAAGATTTATCCTGCATTCTGTGTTCCAAATATCACTTAGGTACACCAATCCTCAAGGTTCAGTTATCTAAGGATGCTATATATCTGGAATCTCAACAAGTTTCACTTTATGCATAATAAAACATGCGTCATTTATGTGAGAAATAAACTAGTTGTCAGTTTGAAAGCTGTATTATACCATGTATTCAAACGTATTAATAGGAAAAGAAGTTACCTTTAGAGTATTATACACTTCTTAAATATCAATCGATGCATAGTGAACATTTATATATGCAACCCTGAATTGTAATCATCTTTAAAGAAAAAAAAAGATAAAACAAATAAAGTCCATTGCACGTTTTACAGCTTTCATTTACTTATTTATTTTTTATTTAAATTTTTAAAATAAGGTGGGGTACAATTCAGGGTTAGATATACAGACATTGATTATGCAGGGTCCCTGGTTGATGAGTTATGGCCCTCCCCAAGTTTACACTATCCCTCCACTGCCAATCTAACCTCTCCCCATAAAAAGTTTTCCACTACTGCCAATCACTTTCTTATAACAGTATAATTGATTAAGTTCAGCTCATGAGGGAGATCATATGGAACTCTCCTCTTTGTTTCTGTGATAAATCACTGAGAATGACCTATCTCATATCCGTCAAACGT
>NW_006998713.1:0-829 GCF_000164805.1 Carlito syrichta | reverse complement strand
TCACCAGTTTGCATGTGAGCAAGCTACTAGTTAGCTAACATGATGGAAATTGAGGGAGCCCACTAGATACTTGACGAGCTAGCTGAGTTGCTAGCCGACTAGTTAGCTAAGTAACTAAATGTTTAGCTAGCTGACTTAACCAGCTACCTGAATGACTAGCTGGTTATCAAGCTATATAACTAGCTAGCAAACAAGCTATCTAGTTGTCTAGCTGCCTGACTTAACTAGCTAGGTAACAGGTTAGTTAGCTGGCTAGCTGACTTAACTATCAAGCTGACTAGCTAGCAGGCTTAACTAGCAAGCTGACTAGGAACCTGAGTAGCGAGCTGACTTAACAAGCTAGCTGAATATTTAGCTGACTTGCTAGCTGACTTAACTACTAGCTGGCTAGCTAAATGTTTTAACTAGCTGATTAGCTAGTAGGCTGGCTAGCTGGCTAGCCAGCTGATTTAACTAGCTAGCTATCTTGTTGGCTAGACAGCTAAAGAGCTGGCTTAACTAACTAGCTACCTGGCTGGCTAGCTGCCTAGGCAGTCATCTGGCTAGCTATCAGACTGGCCAGCTGGCTAGCCAGCCGGCTTATATAACCAGCCAGCTGACTGGAAGTGTTATAGACAACCGGCTTAACTAAGCAGCCACTCTGCTTGTCAACCTGCTAGCCAGTCAGCTTAACTAGCTGGCCACCTACCTGACCAGCCTGCTAACCAGTCAGCTTAACTTGCCAGCCACCCAGTTAGCCAGTTGACTAAACAGCTGACTTAACTAGCTGACTTAACTATATGACTTGCTTTCTAGCCAGTTGAACTAAATAGCTTGCTACATTGCTAGT
>NW_006998712.1:0-716 GCF_000164805.1 Carlito syrichta | reverse complement strand
GAGTTGAAGCTGGGGCCAGCCCTTAAAGCTGTGCCACTACATTGAGAATCTTAAAGAAGGAAAATGTACTGGAAGAAAATATGCCAGTCTAGATTGGAATTAATTCTCAGATGTATGGTTAACCTTTCAACTTTTAAAGTGTTTTTCTTCTCTTGGTTGTTTCTCTTTTACAGACGATTCCTATGAAAACTTTATCAGAATTGCAGCACTCCATGAAAAGCTTAGTCTACTTCCGTAAAAACCATTTAACTCGTTAGTATTAACATATTCAGACTGACAGTTTGTTCTTTATGCCTTTTTACTATCTTCATTGTACAGTTTACAAATGTACTGCACGCAGTAAACAGAAAAACCTTTGAATCTTTATATCTAAAATCAAAACCAGATAAATTCCAAAGCAGAAAATATCAGGGACTGACAACTTCTATGATTAACTTCATGAGAATGTTTACTCTGCTGTTGTACCTGTACCTGCAGGTGTATTCTGTTATCGCAAACATTTAATTTGCCTGATACTCTGTAGGGTTCTTTTCATGTCATAACAGCTTCCAGAAAGGGAGGAGCCATGTAAATTGTTTTCCTTTCGTTTTTATTTCTATGTATGCTGAATTTGTTCATATCCAAAAGAAAATTAGCAAGGCTATAAGATTTCATAATGTTTACATAGCAGTTTTTAAAATAAATTTTCAAATGTTATTAGAATGCTCATTATGTGA
>NW_006998711.1:0-794 GCF_000164805.1 Carlito syrichta | reverse complement strand
TTACCTCTGTACCTAGGAAGATAAGTCAGCTGGCAAGCCAGCAGTATACGTAGCTAGCTATCTAGTGAAGTCAGTTGGCTATCCAGCTGACTAACTAGCTTCCTAAGCAGTTAAGTCAGCCTGCTAGACAGCAGGCTAGCTAGTTAAGTCTCCTAGTTATGTCAGACGACTAGACAGCTGGCTAGCTAGGTAGTTACATAGTTAACTCAGCTGTCTAGCCCACTGGCTAGCTAGTTAAATCACCTAGTTAGTCAGCTGGCTAGCCAGCTGGCTAGCTAGGTAGATTGCCAATTTAGTCAGCCAGCTGGAAAGAAGGTTAGTTAGTTAAGTCACTCATTTTAGTCAGCTGGCCAGCCAGCTGACTAGCTATATAGCCAACTAGTTCATTCAGCTGACTAGCAAGCAGGCCAGATATTTAAGTCATCTAATTAAATCACCTGGGTAAGTCAGCTGGCTTTCCAGCTAGCTAGCTAGGTAGAGAGCTAGTTATGATAGCTGTCTAGCCAGCTATAGCCATAGTTATTTCAGCCGGTTTAGTCAGCTGATTAGCCAGCTGGCTGACAGGTTAAGTCAACTAGTTATGTCAGATTGCTAGCCAACTGGCTAGATAGGAAGGAAGCTAGTTAAGTCAGCTGGCTAGCCTGCTGGCTAGCTATTTACATCAGCTAGTTACTTCAGCTGACTTCCCAGATGGCTAGCTAGGTATCTAACTAGTTATGTTAGCTAGCTAGCCAGCTGTCTAACTGGTTAAGTCAGCTAGTTAGTTCAGATGACCAGTCAGCTGGCTTGATAGA
>NW_006998710.1:0-724 GCF_000164805.1 Carlito syrichta | reverse complement strand
TTAATGAGCTGGACTTAACTAGCTAGCCAGCTAGTTAGCTGGGCTAACTAAACTAGCTTGACTTAACTAGTTGTCCAGATGGCTAGCCAGCTGACTTAATTTCTTAGCTACATACGTAGCCAGCAGCATAGTCAGCTGATTTAACTAGGCTGACTTAACGAAGTAGCCAGTTGGTTAGCCAGCAGACTTAACTAGCTAGCTACCTGGCTAGGAAGCTGGATTGCCTGCTGACTTAACTAGCTGACATAACTAGATAGTTTGATGGCTAGCCAGTTGACTTAACTACCTACCTACATAATCTACTGGCTTGCTAGCTGAATTAACTACCTACCTACCTAGTTAACCCGCTGTCCAGCGTGCTGACTTAACTAGGTTATTTAACTACTTATCCAGCTGGCTAGCCAGCTGCCTTAACTAGCCAGCTACCCTGCTAGGCAGCTGTCTAACAAGCTGACTTAACTAGCTGACTTAACTAGCTAGCAAGCTGGTTATCTAGTTGACTTAACTAGCTAGCTCCCTTGCTAGTTAGCTGACTTAACTAGCTGACTTAACTGCCTAGCTACCTAGATAGAAAGCTGGCAGGCCAAATGACTTAACTAGCTCACTTAACCTGCTATCCATCTGGCTGGCCAGCTGACTTAACTAGCCAGTCAGCTGGCTGGTGAGCTGAATTAACTAGCTGTCTTAACCAGCTGGTTAGCTGGCTAGCCAACTGACTTAACTA
>NW_006998709.1:0-806 GCF_000164805.1 Carlito syrichta | reverse complement strand
GCAAGGTAGAAATTCAACAAAAACACATTGAGATTAAAGAGCAAATAGAACTAACAGACATCTAAAGAATCTTCCACTCCCAAACTACAAGTTGTACATTTTTCTCTTCAGTACATGGAACATTCTCCAAGATAGACTGTGTCTTAATAAATCAAGTCTTAATAAATTAAAGAAAAAAATTACATCAAGCATATTCTCAGACCACAGTGGAATGAACTCCAAGAAGAACTTGTGAATCCCCCCAAAAAATATGAAAGATAAACATTCTGCTCCTGAATGTTCATTGGTTCAACAATTAAATCAAGATGGAAATTATGAAATTCCTTGAAATGAATGAAAACATTAAAACAAGCTTTCAATGCGTCTGGGGTACAGCCAAAGCTGTCTTCATAGGAAAAGTTATAGCACTTAAGGCCTACAGTTATAAGTCTAAAGGACTGCATATTGACAACAGAACATTACACCTCAAGGAATTAGAAAAACATAAACAAACCAAGCTAAAAGTTAGCAGAAGAAATTATGCAGAATCAAATGCAATAGAAAAAGGTAAGAAATTATGAAGCTCATAGACATTTTCTATTGAAATTTAGAAAAAATACAAAGGAGCAATAAAACAAAAGTTAGTTATTTGAGAAGATAAACACAATTTATAGAACATTAGCAATATTAATTATGAAATGAAGAGAGAAGATTCAAATTAGCTCATTCATAAATGAAAATGGAGACATTACAACTGATACGAAAGAAATTCAAAATATCATCTGAAAATATTATGAACACCTCTCACCAAACAAACTACAAAATCT
>NW_006998708.1:0-714 GCF_000164805.1 Carlito syrichta | reverse complement strand
TGAGATTCTAGATGTAGATCATACTTGGATAACTAAACCTTGAGGATCAGTGTAACTATGTGTTATTCAGAAGATGAAATGCATAATAAATCTTAATAATTTTAGAAAATAAAACAGTATCATAATTTAATACAACTTTATCCTTTCTTAAAACTTGTGTATATTTTCTTGGTACACTGTATATTTTCTGCTAGTTAATTTTGATTAAATGTTAGAGATATGCAATCCTTAGAGGAAAGGTTCCCCTACATATTTGAAGGAAATATGAAATCACATTCCCCTTATATTTTAAACCAATTTATATTTTTCAAAGTGTATTTCCATTGAACCACCTAGTATTTTCTCTATGTAAGACATAATGCTGTTCTCTGCAACAAAGTCTCAGATTAAGCTCATACTTTTAGTCTCAAATCATTTAAAATCAGGTACACACAAAAAGACAATTTGGGGCCCAATATTTATAAACCAAAATAACATGGAGATTTACAAAGAAGTAAGTATTTGGGCTCCTCATTAGGATAAAAATTTAAATAATTGAAAATTCTGGAAAACTGACTTTTATGTTAGCTAAAACAGTGATCAAATCCTGAGAGAAAAAGTGATCAAAGGCTGTTAAATAGCACTAAATCATCCAAAAGTTTATAAACTAAAGAAGTTGGTAAAATATTATTTTGTTGTGCTATAACCAAGCTCTAACAGGACTCTGTGAAAATA
>NW_006998707.1:0-830 GCF_000164805.1 Carlito syrichta | reverse complement strand
TAGTTCTAGCTACATGGAAGGCTGAGACAGAAGGATCACTGAGCCCAGCAAGTCAAGGCTGCAGTGGCCCATTTAGCGTGCCACTGCACTCCAGCCTAGGTGACAGAATGAGACTCCAACTAAAAAAAAAAAAAAAGCCTATAAAAAAGTATTGTAAACAACTTTATGTCAATAAATTTTAAAAATCAGATTAAATGAATAAAATATATTGAAAAATGCAACATACCAGTACTGACATAAGAAGAAATACAAATTCTGAAAAGTCCTACATCTATTTTTTAAAATTTAATTCATACTTTAAAATCTTTCTACAAAACCCCAGGGTCAGATAACTTTACTAGTGAATCTTCCAACTATGATATTATGAGTTTCTGTGTGTGTGTGTGTGTGTATGTGTGTGTGTGTGTGTGTGTGTGTGTGTGTGTGTTTGTGTGTGTGTGTGTTTTCATCCACAGTTCCTGGTTCATAACTCCTATAGCTTTGTTATGGTCTTTTGTTATAATATTGGGGAACTCAGGCCTCAGAAGCAGGCCCCAAAAAACAGACCTCTCTCTCTCTCTCTCTGATCGTCTTCTGCTCCCCTTTCATCTGCCCAAGGCAAAACTCTAATCTGATTGTGGATCATAAGACCCTCATCCCGGAGAGAGTCTTGCCCCATGCCCTGGTGGAAGGAAGGTTGCACAGAGAGGCCAGAAGAATCTGGACAAGCCTTGCTGTGTTTCCCCACTCAGTCTCTTAATATGAGTTCCTGCCCTTTACGTCCAATCACATTTCTAAAAGGTGTCCCCATGCCCATGTAATGATGACTCCATAAAAAGCCAAAAGAACAG
>NW_006998706.1:0-784 GCF_000164805.1 Carlito syrichta | reverse complement strand
GGCTGGCTAGGTAGCTAGGCTGTATGTCAGCATGCTAGCCAGCTGGCTAGCTAGTTAAGTCACTAGTTAATTCACCTGGCAAGACAGTTGGCTAGATAGGTAGCTAGATAGTTAAGTCAGCTGTCTAGCTGCTGCAAGCTAAATAAGTCACCTAGTTAAGTCAGCTGGCTAGCCAGGTGGCTACCTAGGTAGCTTGCTAATTAAGTGAGCTGGCTAGACAGTTGGCTAGCTACTTAAGTCAACTAGTCAAATCAGCTGGCTAGTTACCTGGCTAGCGATATAGCAAGTTAGCTAATTCAGCTGACTAGCAAGCAGGTCAGCTATTTATATCAGTAACTTAAGTCATCTGGGTATCCAGCTGGCTAGCTAGGTAGTAAGCTAGTTAAGTCAGTTGTCTAGCCAGCTGGCTACCTAATTAAGTCAGCTAGTTAAGACAGCTGGGTAGCCAGATATCTAGCTAGGTAGAGAGTTAGTTAAGTCAGCTTGCTAGACAGCTGTCTAAGTGATTAAGTCAGGTAGCTGCCTAGAGAGTTACAAAGCTAGTTAAGTCAGCTGGTGACCAGTTGGATAACTAGTTAAGCCAGTTAATTTAGTCACCTGCCTGGCTAGCTGCCTAGCTCATCAATCAACTATTTAGGTTAGCTCGGTAACCAGCTGGTCAGCTAGTTAAGTCACCTCATTAAGTCAGTTGGCTTGCCAGCTCTCTAGCTAGTTAAAAAGCTAGTTAATTGAGATGGCTAGACAGCTGGCTAGCTAGTTATTTCAGCTAGTTAACTCAGCTGGG
>NW_006998705.1:0-4868 GCF_000164805.1 Carlito syrichta | reverse complement strand
TAAAATGTATATTTGTAGAATTAGTATATACTTATGGAGAGTTGTTTTCAGCTTTCAATGGTATAGATGACTATGTAGAGTTATCAGAAATGGCCCAGTACAAAGTTTGAGCTGGGCCATATTCCTGATGGCCCAGTGAGTACTTTGGACTTGGCTGCATTCTTTTAGGCCGGATTTAGCTACAGTTAGTGTAGGGTTTTTCTACCTATTATAGAAATTGAATTTTTTTATTCATAGAAAGTCTCGTAGAATAGGTCATGCTAACATCAGGGAATCATGTTATTTCAAGCATGATCAATCATGATATTTTGAGTTTTAATAAGAATACAGTTAACCTTAGAAATTTCATTGTCTCCATTTTCTACTATTGTGGTTTTGGTCTTAGTACATTTGCAGTTTATATTTGGGTTTTATTTTTAGAAGTTTTGTTGCTGATGATCAGCTTTATATATTAGCATCAGAAATTAGAAACTTTTAGCGAAATTAGAGTAGATATATAGGACTTTAGAATAGCCATTTTGTTAAGAGATTGCAGTCTATAGTTCCAAAAAATGGCCCACCATGAACCTTGGACTGGGCCACATCCTATAGAGCCCAGTGTGATCTTTGGACCAGGCCACATTCTTTAGGAATTGCTTTAAGCTATAACTAAGAGCTTCCATAGCATTGTGTAAATAGTATTAGCATAGAAATAGAAAGGTAACAAAGTTTAAGTTAGTCATCATGGGTACTGAGTGAGTTTTAGAAGTTAATGATTATCAGAACACCATTAGGCTCGTAGGGATTGTTGCACTGCTTTCGAAGAGCATTAACTAGCAAAGGGAATAATAAGACAATCTTGGGGTTTGTCCTTCCACATACCTGAGAAAACATCTGTTGGGTGGGGAATGCTCCTCCTGCACCTGGCTTCGCATTCACGTGGAAAGACTTGTGAGACTGTCTTTCTAAAATTTGGGGAAAAATACCTGCTGTAACTTTCAATAAATGGCTTCTGCTCATTTAACTGAACAGTTGTCCACTTTCTTTCTCTTTCTTCCTCTTTATATCTATCCTTCCATCTTTCTTTCTTTAAATATCTGTCCCTACAATTTTGCTGACGCCACCACATATTCCAAGGGACTCGTCAAAACATGCAGGGGCTGGCACTCCACAGTAAACGAGTTAACGAGTTGTCTTAACTAGTTGGTGAATGAATTAGCTAGGAGACTTAAATTTTTGGCTGAGTAGGCGGACTACTTAGCTTTTTTAACACATTGGCTGACTTCTTGGCCTACTTGTTAGTGGGCTTAACAAGTCAGACGATTAGTTGGCCGACTAGTTAGCTGGCTTAACTAGCTGACTAATGAGTTGGCCTACTAGTTAACAAGGTTAACTTGTTGCCTGCTTGTTTGCTGACCAAACTAGGCTGCCGACTAGTTGGCCCACTAGTTAGCTGAACTAATTAGACAGCCGATTAGTTAGCTGAGCTAACTTGTCAACTTGCAAGTCGGTCCACTAGTTTGCCGATTGTTTAGCTGACTTATCTTGTTGATTGGCTAGTCGGGAGAGCTGTTAGCTACTTAACAAGTTGGCAAGCGAGTGAGCCGAAATGTGAGTTGACTTATCTAGTCAGCCTGCGAGTGAGCTAACTGGTCAGCTGACTAAACTAGTCGGCCAGTGAGTGAGCAAACTGGTCAGTCGAATTTGGTTGACTGGCAACTGAGCCGATTGTCCAGAAGAAATAACAAGTTGGCCGGTGAGTGAGCCGACCGGTAAGCTGATTTAAATAATTGGCCGGCGAGTGAGCCGATGATTGAGCTGCCTTAACTATTCAGTTGGTGAGTGAGCCCAATGGTGAGCTGACTTAACTAGTCGTCTGGTGAGCAAGGCGACTAGTTAACTGTCCTGCTGGCTTGCGAGTGAGCCGATAAGTTTGTTGACCTGTTGGCTGGTGAGCAAGCTGACTAGTTTGCTGACCAGTTGGCAGGAGAGTGAGCTGACTAGTTAGCTGACCTGATGGAGAGCGGACTAGCCCACTAGATAACTGACCAGATAGCTGAGTTGCTAGCCGACTAGTTAACTAAGTAACTAGCTGATTTGCTAGCTGACTTGACTAGCTAGCTGACAAGATAGCTGGCTATCTAGCAGACATAACTAGCTAGCAAACAAGCTAACTAGCTCTCTAGCTTGCTGACCTAACTATCCAGCTATCTGCCTACTGGCTAACTGAGTTAACTAACTAACTGACTAGCTAGCTGTCTTGCCAGCTGATTTAACTAGCTAGCTGACTAGCAACCTGACTAGCTAGCTGATTTAACTGGGTAGCTGGATAGTTAGCTGACTTGCTAGCTGACAACTAGCTCGCTGGCTAGCTAGCTGATGTATCTAACTGACTAGCTTGTTGGCTATCTAGCTGGCTAGCCAGCTGACTCAATTATCTAGCTACCTGGTTGGCTATATTGCTAGCCAGCTGGCTTAACTAGCGACCTACCTGGCTGGTTGGGTAGCTAGCAAACTGGCCACCTGGCTAGCAAGCTGGGATAAAAAACCAGCCGTCTGTATGGAGAGTGAGAATGCCAGCCGGCTTAACTAGCCAGCCACCATCCTGATCAGCTGGCTAGCCAGCTGGCTTTACTATCTGGCCACCTAACTGACCAGCCTACTAACAAGCTGGTTTAACTTGCCAGCCACCTATCTAGGCAGCTGACTAAACAGCTGAATTAAGTAGCAGACTTAACTAGGTAGCCCCCTGCAAGCCAGCTGTCTTAAATAGCTAGACATATAGCTAGCCAGCTGGCTAGCCAGTTCACTTAACTGCCTGACTTAACTAGATATGCATCCAGGTAACCATCTGACTTAATTAGCTAGCTACCTGCCTAGCAATGTTGCTAGCCAGCTGACTTAAATAGCTGACATAATCATCTAGCTAGCTGGCTGGCCATCTGACTTAATTAGCTTGCTACCTGGTTGGCTAGATGGCCAGCCAACTTGCTTAACTAGCTAGCTACCCGGCTGTCTAGCTAGCTAGGCAGCCATCTACCTGGCTAGTGAGCTGGCTAGCTGAGTAGCTAGCTGGCTTAAATAGCCAGCCGTCTGGATGGACAGTGGTATAGAAAGCCAGCTTAACTAGTCAGTCACCCTGCTTGTCAGCTGGCTAGCCAGTTGGCTTCATTAGCTGGCCACCTACCTGACCAGTCAGCTTACCAGCCGTCTTAACTTGCCAGCCACCTAACTAGCCAGCTGGGTAACCAACTGACTTAACTAGGTAACCATCGGCTAGCCAGCTGGCTTAACAACTTAGGCACCTAGCTATACAGCCAGTTAGACAGCCAACATAACTCGGTGACTTAAATAGCTAGCTACTTACCTAGCCAGGTGACTAACCAGCGAACTTAATGAGCTGACTTAACCAGCTAGCCAGCTGGCTTAACTAGCGAGATAACTAGGTAGTCAGTTGGCTTGACATGTGAATTAACTAGCTGACTTATCCAGCTAGCCATCTGGCTAGCCAGCTGACTCAAATATCTGAAATAACTAGTTAGACAGCTAGCTACCCAACTGACTTAACAAACTGACATCTCCAGCTAGCTAGGTGGCTAGCAAGCTGACTAAATTAGCTAGCTACTGACATATACTGCTGGCTTGCCTGCTGAATTAAATACTTAGCTTCCTAGCTAATCAGCTGGCAAATGAGCTGACTTAACTAGGTGACTTAATTAGCTAGACAGCTGGCTAGCCAGTTGACTTTACTAGCTAGCTAATTAGCTAGCCAGCTAGGAAGCCAAATGAATTAACTAGCTGACTTAAATAACTAGCCAGCTGGCTAGTCAGCTCAATCAACTATGTTGGTACCTAGCTATCCATTTGGCTAGCCATCTCACTTAACTAGTTGACTTAAACAGCTAGCCAGTTGGAACAACTAGCAGACTTAACTAGTTACCCAGCTGGCAGCCTAGCTAACTTAGCTAACTCTCTTCCTAGCTAGCTAGCAGGTTAATCAGCAGACTTAAGTAACTGACATAAATTGCTAGCCTCGATACATAGCTACCCAGCTGGCTAGAAAGCTGACTTAACTAGCTGGCTTAAATAGCTTGCCTGATTGCCAGACAGCTGAATTAACTAGGTTGCTATATATCTAGCCAGCTAGCAAGCCAGATGACTTAACTAGGTGACTCAATAGGTAGCCAGCTGACTATCCAGTTGACTTAAGCAACAAGCTACCTAGCTAGCCAGCTGGATATCGAGCTGACTTAACTAGGTGGCTTTACTAGCTATCCAGTGTGTTAGACAGCTGATTTAGCTATCTAGCTACCTAGCTAACCAGCTGACATAACTAGGTGACTTAAGTAGCTAGCAAGCTGGCTAGAAGGTTCACCTAACTAACTACCTAGCTAGACAGCTGAATAAACAGCTGAGTTAACTTGCTAACTTCCTACGTACGTGCTGGATTGCCAGCTGACTTAACTACCTAGCTACATACCTAACCACCTGGCTAGTGAGCTGACTTAACTAGGTTACTTAACTAGCTGTTTAACTGGCTAGCCAGCTGACTTAACTAGCTAGCTACCCACAGAGGCAACTGGCTAGCCAGCTGACTTAGTTTGATGAATTAACTAACTAGCAAGCTGACTTCAACTAGCTGACTTAACCACCTAGCTACCTAGCTAGCCAGCTGGCTTAACTACATGTCTTAACTAGCTAGCTACCTAGCTAGCCATCTAGTTAGCCAGCTGACTTAACTAGCTAATTTAACTAGCTAGCTAGCTGACATAACTAGCTGACTTATATAACTAGATTCCTAGCTAACCAGCTTACTTAACTATCTGAAATAACTAGCTAGCCTGATGGATAGTCATCTGCATAAATGAGCTTTTTAACTGACGAACCAG
>NW_006998704.1:2416-4132 GCF_000164805.1 Carlito syrichta | reverse complement strand
CGCAAGCTGGCTATCCAGCTGTCTTAACTAGCTGACATAACTAGCTAGCCAGCTGGCTAGCCAGCTGACTTTACTGCCTAAGTACCTAGCTAGCCAGCTAACATAACTGGCTGAAATAACTTGTGAGCCAGCTGGCTACCCTTCTGACATAACCAGCTTTTGAACTAGCTAGCCACCTGACTAGAAAACAGCCTTCATCAGCTGATGTAACTAGCTAGACAGCTGGTTAGCCAGCTAACTAAACTAGCTGACATTAATACCTGTCCAGCTGGCTAGCCAGCTGATTTAATTTCCTAGCCACCTAGCTAGCCAGCAGCCCAGCCAGCTAACTTAACTAGCTGACTTATTGAAGTAGCCAGCTGACTAGTCAGCAGACTTAGCAAGCTACCTACCTAGCTAGACAGCTTGATAGCCAGCTGATTTAACTAACTGACATAACTAGATAGCCTGATGGCTAGCCAGCACACTTAACTAGCTACCTACCTACATAGCCCTCTGTCTTGCCAACTGATTTAACTACCTAACTACCTACCTAACATGCTGGCTAGCGAGCTGACTTAACTACATAACTTAAGCTAGCCAGCTTGCTAGCCAGCTGATGTAAATAGCTAGGAACCCTGCTAGGCAGCTGGCTAGCTGGGAGACTTTACTAACTGACTCAACTAGCTAAATACCTAGATACCAGCTGATTTAACTAGCTGCCTAACTAGCTAACTACCAAGGTAGCCAGCTGGCTGGCCAGCTGACTCAACTAGCTGACTTAACTAGCTATCCAGATGGCTGGCCCAATGACTTAACTAGCTGACTTAATTAGCAAGCCAGCTGGCTGGACAGCTAAATTAACGAGCTGATATAACCAGCTAGCCAGCTGACTTAACTAGTTAGCTACCTAGCTACCTAGCTGGGAAGCCAGCTAAATTAACTAGCTGGCCTAAATAGCTAGCCAGCTCTCTAGCCAGCTGACTTAACTAGCTTCCTACCTAGCTAGCCAGCTGGCTAACTAGCTGACATGACTAGTTGACTTAACCTGCTAGACAGGTGTCTAGCCAACTAACTCAACCAGCTGAATTAACTAGTCACCCAGCTAGCTAGACACCTGACATAACTAGCTCTCTACCTAGTTAGCTAGTTGGCTAGCCCGCTGACTTACCTAGCTGACTTAATTAGCTTGCCAGCTAGCTAACCAACTGACTTAAGTAGCTCACTACCTTGCTAGCCAGCTGGCTAGCCAGTTAACTTAGCTAGCTGACTTAAATAGTTGGCCTACTTGCTAGTCAGCTGAATTAACTAGCTTGCTATATAGCTAGCCAGCTGGCTAGCCAGCTGACTAAACTAGGTGAATTAACTAACTAACCTTCTGTCTAGCCAGCTGACTTTATTCACAAGCAACCTAGCAAGCTGGCTAGCCAGCTGACTTAACTAGGTGATTTAACTAACTAGCCATTAGGCTCGACAGCTGACTTAACTATCTAACTTCCTAGTGAGCCAGCTGTCTAGTCAACTGACTACTAGGTGACTTAACTAGCTTGCCTGATGGCTAGCAGGCTGTCTTAACTGCCTAGGTACCTAACTAGCCAGCTAATAGCCAACTAACTTAACCAGCTAGCTACCTACGTATCCCACTGGCTTGTCAGCTGATATATTTACCTACATACCTAGGTAACCAGCTGGCTAGTGAGCTGACTTAAATAGGTTACTTAACTAGGTATCTAATTG
>NW_006998704.1:0-1578 GCF_000164805.1 Carlito syrichta | reverse complement strand
TCGACTCTGACAAGCAATACCTATAATATTGGTGTGTGAATAGTGACCAGTGTGGATACATGGCAACAAAACTTACGTTAGGATACAAAACTTTTAAGTAAATATCAATATACCTGATGGAAAGTGCACAGCAGAATTATTTTTCTCTGTCTTTCTAAGTTGTACTCCTTTTTCAAGACATTTTTAACTTCTATTTCCTGGTAGACTGGTCAGTCAGCTTTTGTTCCTGAAAGCAGTTTCTCCTAGAGCTAAGATTAGAAACTAAATTACCATAATAGTTATATTGCTCTGCCTCTAGCCAGGCAGAACGTTTTTGTAGTTTCATTACATGCCAAAACTCTGTTTACCTCTACCTACTAGCCATCGTCACAGCAACCATGTGTTCCATTATCCAAGAGTATGAAAGCTACAATTTGATTTATAGAATAGACTTGTTAGGATAAAAAATATACACTTATAGTCGCACTCACATTTTACAGTATATTTGAGCAAATTTATGCTTGCTGTTTTGTTTCCTTTTGCTACATTATTCAAATATAATAGTTATTATAAAAGAATTAATGATAAGATATTAGCCTAATAAGATATAGCATAGTATTAAAGTTCAATCATCAGATTATATAAAAATTAAAGTTTAGATATATTAAACTCATATAAGTCATGGTAAGGTTTTGTAGTGCAAGAATAAGTTTTGAATTAATTGTCATAGAATTACAGGGCACTATGTTGAATCATAATAGGTTAATGGAATAAATAAAAATTAAGTCATTTAAGTAAACTTATAGATTATAGTATAGTGTTAAGTTGATAATATTAATCGTTAAAAAATATTAGGAGTCAGTGAACTTGGATTGAACCTAGAGTTAACTTAGAAAGTTTTTTTGTATTAATCAGGGTTTAGAACAAAGAGTATAATATGAATGATTTATTGAACATTATGGAAAACTCTTTGAACAATCTGTATTGAAATTGTGCACCTGTGATCTTAATGTAAGTTTTGTGAAGCACGTCATACATCATGGATTTGTAATTGTTTGCTTGGAACTTGCAAGTCTCGTGATGTTCTTGTGATGCATAGTTTGTAAAGCGGGATATACATCATGGAATTTGTACGTCCCCAGCAAGTAATTATCACACTGCTGGAGGGTATAGAAAATGGTATATATAAGTTGGAAGGAGTCTGAATAAAATTTGGACTCAGTCCTGATCAGACTGATCCCAGAAGAACTGCCTCCGAGTGGTCTCTTCTCACCGTCTTGACTCACTGGTGGGGGTCCAACCCCCCTCATAGATCGGAGCCGGTCTCTAACACCAGCTGACTTAACGAGCTGACTTAAACAGCTAGTCAGCAGGCTAGTCAGCTGACTTAACTAGCTGGCTACCTATCTAGCCAGCAGGCTAGCCAACTGACTTAGCTAGTTTACTTAAGCTAGCATGATGGCTAACCACCCCATTTAACTTGCTAGTTATCTACATAGCCAGCTGGCTAGCCAGCTGACTTAACCACCTGACTTCAACAAATATCCTGCTGGCTAGCAATTTCCTTTTCTAGCTAGCTACCTAGCTAGTCAGCTGGCT
>NW_006998703.1:0-836 GCF_000164805.1 Carlito syrichta | reverse complement strand
CCAGTCGTCCCAGCCAATCCAGAGGGCTGAGATGGGAGCACCGGGTCTTGCAAATTTGAGGCTGGTGGTGAATGGCGGTCATGATCCAGGCCACAGTCTGGGCCACAGAGCAAGACCCTGTCTCCAAAAACATCAGAATCATACAATTCTAAACTGCATGTGGTGTGTTCACTGGATGACTGGATTTAGAGCCAGGAAAAATGAGAATGGGGGAGAAGAAATGTACCTGGGTGAGGGATGTGTCCCTGGCATTTCTTGGAAAGTCCTCATTGTCGAGTCAGAGGGTTGGCCTGCCTGGGGCACATTTCTCACCTCAGAGAGGAGTGCCGGCAGGATCCTGGCCAACGAGCCTCAGGAACTCCCACACGAAATGGGAGCAGCCATTTGGGTGGTTGGGCCTGGAAGAAGCCAAGCTTGGTGATTGCTTACATGTTGGGGTGTGGGGGGGGAAAGGACATAGTGCAGACGGTTGACAGGAGAATGAATTTCATTCTTTTCTTTGTTTGTTTCTTTCTTTGTTTCTTTGTTTGTTTGTTTCTTTCTTTCTCTCTTTCTTTCTTTCTCTCTTTCTTTCTCTTTCTTTCGTTCTTTCTTTCTTTCTTTCTTTCTTTCTTTCTTTCTTTCTTTCTTTCTTTCTTTCTTTCTTTCTTTCTTTCTTTCTTTCTTCATTTTCTTCCCTCACTATGTTGCCCAGGCTGCTCTCAAACTGCCAACTCAGGTCATCCTCTCGGCCTGGGTCTCCCAATCTGCTGCAATCACAGGTTTTTCATTTGTTAGACATCGTGGTCTTCCTGCCTGGTATTGAACTCTGGGTCAGAAGGGATCCTCCTGCCGAG
>NW_006998702.1:0-879 GCF_000164805.1 Carlito syrichta | reverse complement strand
TAAGCTAGGAAGCTTGCTAGCACCTCTCTTACTTGCTAGGTATCTATGTAGCCAGCAGGCTAGCCAAATGACTTAACTAGCTGACTTGAACAACTATCCTGCTGGCTAACAAGCTGAATTATCTAGCTAGCTACCTACCTAGCCAGCTAGCTAGACAGCTGACTAAACCAGCTGACTAAACCAGCTAGCCAGTTGGCTAGACAGCTGACAACTAGCTGACATCACTAGTTAACCAGGTAGCAATATAGCTGACTTAACTAGGTAGCTACCTACCTAGCCAGTTGGCTAGCCAGCATTTTTAACTAGCTGAATTAACCAGCTAGCCAGATGGCTAGCCAACTGACTTAACTAGCTCACTACCTAGCTTGCAAGCTGACTTAAGTAGCTGACTTAACTAGCAGCTACCTAGCTAGCCAGCTGACTTAAATAGTTAGCTAACTAGCTATCTACCTAGTTAGTCAGCTGGCTTAATTAGTTAGCTAAGTAGATAGCTACCCAGCTAACAAGCTGACTTAAATAGTAAGATGCCTTGCTAGCTAGCTGACGTAACCAGCTAGATAACTAATTAGCTTAATCGCTATCTAACGTGTTAACTAGGTGACTTAATCATCTGACTTATCTCGTAGCTAATGAGATGGCTAACAGACTCATCCAGCTGACAACACGTTAGCTAAGAATCTAGCTATCTAGCTAGCTAGCTGACCATCCAGCTGACTTAACTTGTTAGCTAGCTAGCTAGCTAGCCTACTCAACCAGCTAACACAACCCGTTTGCTAAGTAGCTAGCTAGCTGACTCAACCAGCTGACTTAATTCATTAGTTAACTAGGTAATGACCTGAGGCAGCCTGCTGACTTAAACCTTTAGCTAACTAGCTAGCT
>NW_006998701.1:2659-3454 GCF_000164805.1 Carlito syrichta | reverse complement strand
GGGGTAGTGCCTGGCACATGGACATGTATTTGCCTGGGTGCCCACCCCTTTTCCCATCTTGTTCCCCAGGGTGGACCCATTTGCTCCCCCCATGGGCCACCTCAGGGAAAGGGAGAGCTTCACTCTCAAACCTCCAGTGGGGCAAGGATGGTCAGGCAACTCACGCCTGTCTCCTTGGCACACAGGGAGGCAAAAACGTGAGGATGGCCAGAGCCCAGGACCTCGAGACCAGGCTGGGCACCATAGCAAGCACCTGCCTCGACCACAACCAAAACTCAGAAATACTTGGGTGAGGGCAGTCCTCAGCAGGAGCATCGCCTCTTGCCCAGAGTTAAACACCAGGCAAGAACACCAGGAGGTCGACCAAATGGAAAGCTATGATCACAGCAGTTTGGGAGGCACAGGCCGAGGGGATGGCCCAAGTTGGCCAGTTTGAGAGCAGCCTGGACAACCAAGTGAGGAGGGAAAAGATAGAACAAAAGACAGAAAGAAAGGAAGAAAGGGAGAGAGGAAGAAGAAATAAAGGAAAGAAAGAGAACGAAAGAAAAGAAAAGAAAGAAAGAAAGAAAGAAAGAAAGAAAGAAAGAAAGAAAGAAAGAAAGAAAGAAAGAAAAAAAGAAATCCATTCTCCTGCAAACCTTCTGCCCTCAGGCATTCCACCCTGCCCACTCCCACATGTGAGGGTCCCCCAAGCTCGGCAAATTCCTGCCCCCCTTTGCTGAACCTTTGGTGTCGGAGTTCCTGAGGCTCCCTGGCCAGGTTCCTGTTGGCTCTTTCGACCCACCCACTCAGCAA
>NW_006998701.1:0-821 GCF_000164805.1 Carlito syrichta | reverse complement strand
AAGAAAAATCCAGAAAACCATGGGTGAGGGCAGGCCTGGTGGGAGGATCATCTCTGGCCCAGGGTTCAACACCAGGCAGGAGGACCAGGATGCCGACCAAAAGGAAAGCCTGTGATCACAGCAGTTTCAGAGGCAAAGGCCAAGAGGATATCTCAATTTGGGTGGTTTGAGAGCAGCCTGGGCAACATAGAGGAAAGAAAAGAAAAGAAAAGAAAGAAAGAAAGAAAGAAAGAAAGAAAGAAGGAAGGAAAGAAAGAAAGAAAGAAGGAAAGAAGGAAAGAAAGAAAGGAAGGAAGGAAGGAAGGAAGGAAGGGAGGGAGGAAGGAAGGAAGGAAGGAAGGAAGGAAGGAAGGAAGGAAGGAAGGCACATGCCTGTTGTTCCAGCTCCCCATAGGCCAGGGAGAAGGCTTGCTGGAGCCTGGTGGGTCAAGGCTGCGGTTGCTGGGAGCAAGTCACTGCTCACCAGCCTGGGTAACATAGTGAGATTCTGACTCAAAGAAAAGGAAAGAAAATAAGAGCATCCATTTATGACTGGGTTTGGGATCATCGTGAACAGAGAGAGATCATTCGGGAAGGAGGACACAGCCTTGGGTGTAGAGTTTTGGAAAGACAGTGGATCGACCTACAATCAGGCTGTGGCTTTGGGATGCCGAGACAGGGAACCAATGGAGCCTGGGAGTTTGAGACCAGCCTGGGCAACGTAGTGAGACCTCATCACTCCCTGGAACACAAACACTCAGGTTGCACGTGTTGGTGCCCAGGTTCCTAGCTACAAAGTATGCAGTGGCCTCCATTCTGGGGTGTGCTTATGTGTTGCCCTG
>NW_006998700.1:0-805 GCF_000164805.1 Carlito syrichta | reverse complement strand
AACGACTTATTTGAAATCCAAGTTAACCTTGGGGGCCATCAGATTCAGAGCCACTTTTCAAAGGAATGTGATAAAGCAAAAGTCCACAAGAGGGCTCTGGAACCCTGTTCAGTGCTCTACACAAACTATTTCATCATAGAGAAGCATCAGGGAAGGCAGGCTTGCTTGGGAGGTAGTGCCGATTTCTCTGCAAACAGTGAGCAGGACAGGCCCTTTCTGGAAGAAATGCTCCCAGTCAAATCCACGGCACTTTCAAGAGCTCAAGAACAACTCTCGCTGCTGTCTTACAGTGGGTGAGAAAATATACTGAGGACCATAGAAAGAAAGGATTCCTACAAATCCATGCATCATTCACCCTTGCCTCCATTACTAAGACAGGTACAAAGGCAAAGGTTTCAGTTCTAGAATGTTCTTGTCCAGAGAAAAGATGCAGTATCTGTTAGATACATTGGGACCATTAAAAAAAAATCTCTTATCTGTATTTTGAGTCCCTCTCTTGGGTTGAGTTTCTCTCTCTCTCTCTCTCTCTCTCTCTCTCTCTCTCTCATTGGAGGATACTTTAAATTCTATCTAGCATCTCCCTATCCTGAGAATTTAGGAGTGGGTATACTAGTCCCATTTTATAAAGACTGGATTTTAAAATTTTTAAGAAATGGAATGCCTTACCTTGGTCCAACTAGTTGTCTACACTTCAGTCTTCCCATTCATAATACCTTTCTTCTTGACCAGTGTTGTGGATTTCCCACTTGTAAACTGAAAAAACAGTAATAAATTTGCTTTGGTCTTTGTGCAGCTCTCTGAGAAC
>NW_006998699.1:0-712 GCF_000164805.1 Carlito syrichta | reverse complement strand
AGAAAAAAATCAAGAAAATGAGGAGAAACTTTCTCAGTCCAAGTCCTTTTACTCAAGTGTCTATGACTCAGTTCATAAGTAACACTGGGTGACTGGGTTTTAAAAGGAGCCCCCGGGGGTCAACCTCTGGGCAGACCCAGGAGACAGCTCTGTTGGGTACATGGAACCTTCTCAGAGTGTGCCCAAGTCCCTAGGTCCTGTGCTGCAACAGACCTGGGGTGGCAGTACCATCTGACTGCTCATGGCACCAGCCATCCTCCCTGAAGGGATAGTCTCTGGGGAGTGATGTGGAGCACTAAGTTGTATTTTCTTCTTGCCATTGCAATTTCACCTCTCTGTTTCTCAAAGTTAGACACACATCACCTGCATTTACCATCTTTTGAGACTATTTGGACTGGATGCTTTTGTTTGTTGAGTTTGAACCCCTTCGAGGAATTCAATGATCTCTAAACAGAGAACGAACTAGTGTTACTCTTCCACAAAAAGGAGTATTTTCACCTGGACACCATATGCTTTCAGATAGCTCAAGGGTATACGCACTCATCTACCAACATACCCCTTCCTCTGGCTGATCCCCAAATAGGCTCTGAATGGGCAAGGAAGTAGGAAGAGGAGACCACCCTTGCAAGGTCCCAAAAAGGGGCCACCATGGGCCCCCTTTTCAGAAATCACTTGTTGGATTCACATCCTGGATAGATTGTGTTAGACGCAC
>NW_006998698.1:0-795 GCF_000164805.1 Carlito syrichta | reverse complement strand
TAGGACTCAGAGTGACTTCTTTGGAACAGATAAACATTATGCAGAAGCCCTCTCAGATTTGGGGTTACTGTGTTACAACAGGGATATGTACTTGCACTTCCTCACTTTCAGTTTTCGTATTTTTAGGGGTCAATAATACTTTCCTAAGAAGGGCTTTTGTTATAATAAAATAAGTTAACATACTTCAAGCATCTCGCAATTTCCTGGCTTGATGATCAAAGTGGTCAATAAATGTCTGTTTCTTTTTTCCTTTCTGTCATTACTTACACATTTCACGAGTTGTGTTTGTTTGTGTTTTTTTGCTTCCATGAATAACCTTATGCTATGCTCCATCCAGTTTCTTTTTGCACTTCAAATGTGATCATCCTTTATTCAAGTTATTTAAATCTCTAAGCCTTGCTCTTTTCAGGGCAGGCACATATAGCAACTCAACTGGGGCATTAGCTAGTCTAGGAGTTATATCTTCCAGTATAACCCCTTAATCAATCAGAGAGAGAGAGAGAGAGAGAGAGAGAGAGACTGTGTGTGTTTCATCTACCATGCATTCTACCAAAATTTATTTGGGTTCCTCCATTAACCTGAAACTGTGCTGGGTTCTAGTAATAAAGAAATGAGTCAAGCGTGGTCTCTGCCCTGGCAGAGCTCATGTATTCCAGTGTGGAGACAGACACATAAATGTGTGCTTAAAAGCAATTCAGTGGGTGTGAAAGGAAACATTAGGGAGGGGCAGCTAATTCATCTGTTGGAGCAGTTTGTCAAATATTTAGAGGAAGCTGTAATTTGTGAGTCTGACAG
>NW_006998697.1:0-803 GCF_000164805.1 Carlito syrichta | reverse complement strand
CTAGCTGATTAAGTAGATATCCAGGCGGCTAGCCAGCTGAGTTAACTAGCTCTTTACCTCTCTAGCCACCTGGATAGCCAACTGATTTAACTAACTGACATAATTAGCTAGCCAGCTGGCTAGCCAACTGACTTAACTCGGTCACTACCTAGCCAGTCAGTTTTCTAGCCTGCTGACTTAACTTGCTGTCTAAACTGGCTGGTGTGGTTTCTAGCCAGTTGAATTAACTAACTTGCTACATAGCTAGCCAGCTGGTTATCCAACTGAATTAACTAGGTGACTTATCTAGCTAGGCAGCTGTCTAGCCAGTTGACTTAACTAGCAAGCTATGTAGCTAGCCAGTCAGCTGACTTAACTAGGTGACTTTACTAGCTAGCCAGTTGCCTAGACAGCTGATGTAATTAGCTAGCTACCTAGATAGTAAGCGAGCAGGCTAGTCATCTGACTTAATTGCCTAACTACCTAGCTAGCAAGCTGACGTAACTAGCTGAAATAACTAGTGAGCCTTCTGGCTACCCATCTGATGTAACAAGTTTTTAACTAGCTAGCCAGCTGGTTAGACAACTGATTTCACCAGCTGACTTAACTAGCTAGTCAGCTGACTTAAAGTAGTCAGCTGGCTAGCCAGTAGACTTTACTAGCTACCTACCTAGCTAGACAGATCGATCGGCAGCTGACTGAAATAGCTGACATAACTAGATAGTCTCATGGCTAGCCAGCACACTTAACTAGCTACCAACCTACAATGCCTTCTGGCTTGCCAACTGATTTAACTACCTAAATACCTAGTAAATACGTAGGAA
>NW_006998696.1:0-6005 GCF_000164805.1 Carlito syrichta | reverse complement strand
GATCCAGAGGGAATAACTGATAATTTCACTAATTTAAAGTTTTTACAGTACTATGGCAAAATTTAGAAAGTGAGAACAAAGCACAGTGGTAATAGAACAATGAAATATACAGAAAAAGCAAAAATAAGCATAATAAGAAAGGATTACACTCATCTGTGTGGATGAAAAATCATCTGCCCTGTGCTGATGTTTGCATTATGCCAGCTGGAATTTCCAGACAAATTGCTGCATCTTCCTTAGGAGCATTAAACTAATGCTCCTGACTGAATGAATGCAGTTTAATGCCAAGGCGTATGATGCAGAAATACTTAGACTATGGAAATCAGACAGATGGCTTGGTAAATTAATCCATAAGCAGCATGCCATAAAGTTAGTCAGTGACAGCAATGGAAGAATGTGGTTGATTGGGAAGACCTTTGAAGGTGAAAAAGATCATGAGGGAGGAATGGAGAAGCCATTGTTTAATTTTTAATTATAAAGCCATGTGATATATCATCATCATGAATGCACTTTTTAAAAAAGTGGCTGAAAGAGAATTTTTTTTTACCATTTATAAACAAATAGGTGGGGACTGGGATATGTAAACAATTGGGATAATAGGATCTCTTCATTAGCCCAGTCACCCAACTACAGTTTAAAACAAAATTTTTTATAAGAATGAAATAAAAATTATTATTCCCATTGTAGTTGCTACTATTACTTTATGTTGTACTTTGTATACTTTTAAGTTGTCATTTGTAACCCATTGCCACCTCCAAAATTCTGAGTCTCATTATTTTTGTGATTAAAAATGTTTTAGTTACAAATTTAACATAATATACTAAGTCCTAACTCATGGAGTTTTTCTTGACATAAATGTATGTCTATGAGGAAAGATGAAAAGTACAGACATGTCTGTAATTAACTGTACTAATACAAGTTTCCATGACATTTTATTTTATTTTATAAATTAAATTAAATTGGAAGCAAGTCGATCTTCTAGGTATAAAATGAGAAGCATCAGCTTTGGAGATTAGAAAAGGGTTAAAAAATACCACCTGAAGTATAAATTATGGACAATGTGAAAGTGTACTGATGAGCATAAAATATTATGAGCCAGGCATAATTGAGCACACATACAAGGCCAGTGGTCATGAGAATAAAGCTAGTGCCAACATGTTATGTAACTGTCTCCCTCTATGCCAAACAGCAAGTCAGCAATCAAGGTCAATACAAAGGATTTCCTTGGGGACTAGAGTTTCATTGTGGTAGGCAAGATGAAAAACCTAAAATTAGAAATTTTTAAAATTAGAAATTTTTTTTAATTTAACATTTTCTAATTTTAAAAGCTCAAATTTCAAAAATTAGAAATCTAGTTGATAATATTGTCAAAACAGAGTTTGATGGTATAGGTATTCATATTTAGGAAAAGTAGCAGAGAAGACTCCAAGAAAAGTAAGGAACCAATGTCTAAGTGGAGCTTATTTAATTGTAGAGTTACAACAGTGGCAAAATAAACAAGTGAGACAAATGCTAAATTCTACCCAGAGAGAAATATTTCTAAGCGTGGCTTTAGACAAAGAGTCATTTCATATATGAGAATCTCTAGAGTGTTGTCACAGTGGTTGATGGCAGAGCTGGAATGAAAAATAAAATCCATAGAAATAAAGAGGATGGAGAACTGGTGGACCAGAGTATTTACATAGTATTTGCATGGAGCTTGTATAGAGTCCAATGAAATGTCATGTACCAAAATCTCCAGATAATAATTGAGTTGATCATAGACGTCCAAAACAAAACAGGAGTGATGGAGTAGAAAGTAAAATCTTCCAAAAGAAAGCAGACAAATATCCCTGTTGGGCTGTGATGGAGAGGTGAGGAAGATGGCTAACCTGCCTCCCAAATCTGGGATGTGTGGAGTGTGGAAGGATAAGGGAGGCACTTCAGGACAAGAAAGAATTCTGGTTGGTAAGCAAAAATACATTTCTATACACAGGGGAGGTTTAGTTCAGGTGAGAAACTGGTCATAAAAAATGAATATCAGCCAGGCTCAGTGGCTGAACCTGTAATCCTGCACTTTGGGAGGCTGAGGTGAGCAGATTGCCTGAGCCTGCAGGTTCGAGCCCCGCCTGGGCAACTTGGCAAGACCTCATCTCTACAATAAATCAAAAAAATTAGCCAGGCGTGGTAGCACACAACTGTAGTTCCAGCTACTTGGAAGGCTGAGGCAGAAGGATCGCTGGAGCCCAGCAGGTCGAGGCTGCGGTGGCCGGGAGCGGCCACTGCACTCCAGTCTGGGTGACAGAGTGAGACTCCAACTCAAAAAAACAAAAAACAAAAAACGAATGTCTAAAAGTATTAAAGGTAAGCCTGGATTCAGTTTATTCTCCCTTGTGATTGCCAAACATTGATGTTTGAGTTCATCATCATTCTTACTCTCTTTGCTCTGTGCTCCACCTGCTTCAGTCAACTGTAGCCTGTTTTCCTAGTGTAAGGCATGTCTATGCCCTATTAAAAGAGTTACCTGAAAACTGAATGGAGTTATCTCATGTCTTCTACACTTTTCTTTGGGAATAATCTAAGGTCTTATATAAAGGGCATGCTGTGAGAATAAAATTGCTCTCACCTATTGAGGAGAGAGACCTCCCAATCCTGCTGTTTCATCTTTCTTTTCTCTTTCTCTCCCCCCAACTCAGGCCCTGCTCAGCAGAGGCCAGAACTCCTCACACAACAATGAAAGAAAACTCCTGGCCAATATTTCTGATGAGCATATATGCAAAATTCTTCAACAAAATACTTGTAAACAAAATACTAGTAAACCAAATACTAGTGAATGCTCAAATAGATCATTCACTGTGATTGGTAGGTCTTTATTACTGAAATGCAAGATTGGATAAACATACTGAAATCAATAAATGTAAACCCTTATATAAATGGAATTGAAAATAGGACCACATGATTATCTCAATAGACATAGAAAAAAATTGATAAAATATAACATACCTTCATGATAAAACCACCACCATCTAGACACTGAAAGAATATATCTCAGTATAATAAGAACCACTAATGACAAGCACACAGTCAAGAACAAAAGTTGAATGTATTCCAAGAACTTGAAAAAGATAAAGATGTCCACTCTTACCATTTCTATTTACCAGAGCACTGGTAGTCCCAACCAGAGCAATCTGGCAAGAAAAAAATAAATAAAATAAGAAGATAAATTATTCATCTTTGTAGTCAATAAAATGTGCCTAGAAAAGTCTCAAGATTTCATCAAAAGACTCCTTGAGCTGACAAACTACTTCAGTAAGTTTCAGAGCACAAAATAAACATTCAAAAACTAGTAGCATTTCTATACACCAACAGCATTCAAGCTAAGAACCACATCAAGAACACAATTTTATTTATAACAGTCACACACAAAAAAGTAAAATATCCGGACATACATATGACAAAGAAAGTAAAATAACTCTACAATGAGAATTATGAAACACTGCTAAAAAAAATCAGAGCTGACACAAATGGAAAAATAGTTTATGTTCATGGATTGAATAAATCAATATCTACAGATTCAATGCAATACTTATTAAACTGCCAGTGTCATTTTTCACAGATCTAAAAAAAAATAATGCTTAAGTTTATATGAAAGCAAAAAATAGCCTGAATAGCCAAGGCAATTCTTAGAAAAAAAACAAACAAAAATACCAAACCTGGAGATACTACATTACCAGACTTCAAACTCTACTAGAAGGCTACAGCAACAAAAAAGTATGGCAGTGGCACAAAAATAGTCACATATACAAATGGAACAGAATAGAACACCCAGAAATAAAGAAACTCACCAACACCCAACTAATTTTTGACCCCCAAAATGAAAATATGAAGCCCAATTCAATAAATGATGTTGGGAAAACTGGCTAATCACAGGCAGAAGAATAAAATTGAACCCCTTCCTCTGACCAAATACAAAAATTACCTCAAGATGGACTAAAGACCTAAACATTAGACCCACAATTATCAAAAGCATAAAAGAAAGCCTAGGAAACACTCTTTTGGACACTGTCTTAGGAAACGCATTTATGACCAAGGCCTCAAAAGAAAATAGAGTGAAAACAAAAATTGGGGGGAAGCAAGATGGCGACGGCATAGGTGAACTGGTGAGATTCTCTGAACAGACCAAGACTGCATACTGCTGAGTAGACAGACTGTAAAGCAGAGGGAAAAGTGAACAAAGCCAGAAGACCCTCATAAGGAAGAACAGGCCATTGCAGAAGAGAAATAAAAGCAGCACCACCTTCACTCAAAAAAAGAATTGAAGAAGGGGAGGGAAAGGGGGAGAGGGAGAAAAATCTACAGAAATGAAGAAAAACCAAAAGAAGAGTATGGGTCTCTCCCAGACACCTGGGAGAGCAGACACTGAGAAAACTGACATCAGAATGCAAACAATGAAAAGTCCCCAGAATGAAGGGTCTCAAACTGCAAATGTAGATATCAAAACAATAGTGGAGAGATTAAAAAGAATTGAGGAGACACAAGAAGAAACTAGGAAGGAGCTGATATCTGAGATAACAGTAATAAAGAATACTGTGAATGAAATAAATAACAAACTGATAAGCATGGAAATCAGATTACCCAACCAGAAGAAAGAATATCAGAGCTTGAGGACCAAAATATAGAAATAACCCAAACTCTTAAAAACACAGAAAATAAGCTCAAAAAGACAGAACAAAACCTTCAAGAGATGAGTGACTACCTCAAGAGGCCTAACCTAAGAGTAATTGGACTCCCTGAGGCAGAAAGAGAAACAGAGACCACATTGGAAAATACTTTCCATGAGATCATTCAAGAAAACTTCCCTTATCTAATCAGTGATGCAAAAATTCAAACACAAGAGATTCAGAGAGCCCTTGCAAGACAACAAATGAGAAGACCAACTCCTAGACACATAATAATTCATCTAAATAAAGTAGGCACAAAAGAAAAAATCCTAGAGGCAGCAAGAGAAAAAGGCCAGATCACCTACCATGGAAGACCAATCAGAATAGCAGCAGATTTATCTGCAGAAACCCTGCAGGCTAGGAGAGCTTGGAGCCCTATCTTCAAAGTCCTAAAAGATAAACAATTACAACCAAGAATAACATACCCGGCCAAGCTAAGCTTCATCAGTGAGGGAGAATTAAAATCTTTCCCAGATATCCAATCCCTAAGAACTTATGCTGCCACCAAACCTCCTCTACATGAAACACTTAAGAAAGTACTAAACACAGAAGAAAAGGAAAAAAGAACAACGTCTTTCACAAAGAGTACAGGGAAAAGAATAAAATATACACGAACCAACCTCAAAACCAAAAGAAAGACAAAAAAAAAGAAAAAACCAAGTGGAAGAACAGCAACTCAATAAGAACTCCATGATAAGGACGAACTCTCACATTTCAATAATTAGTCTGAATGTGAATGGACTAAACGCACCACTGAAAAGACATAGAATGACAAAATGGATAAAATATCACCAGGCAACAATATACTGCCTTCAAGAGACCCATCTCACTAGAAAGGACATACACAGACTCAAAGTAAGAGGATGGGAAACAAATTTTCAGGCGAATGGAACACAAAAGAAAGGAGGAGTCGCGATCCTAATTTCAGACAAAATACCATTTAAGCTATCAAAAATTAAAAAAGATACAGAGGGCCACTACATAATGATAAAAGGTTCACTCCATCAACAAGAAATATCTATCCTAAACATATATGCACCCAACATAGGCGCACCAACATTCATAAAGCAACTTCTAGGAAAACTAAAGAAAGACATTGACTCTAACACCATAATAACTGGGGACTTTAATACACCACTCACAACCTTAGACAGATCATCAGGACAAAAAATCAGCAAGGAGATCCGGAACCTCAATGAGACTCTGGACCAAATGGACTTAATTGATACCTATAGAACACTCCATCCAAAGACCACAGAATACACATTCTACTCATCACCACATGGAACATATTCTAAGATCGTC
>NW_006998695.1:0-609 GCF_000164805.1 Carlito syrichta | reverse complement strand
AAAGCTGTAGACATCTGCAGGGGATGCTCTCAAAGTTTTCAGCCCAGAAATGATCGTGTGTGTGTGTGTGTGTGTGTGTGTGTGTGTGTGTGTGTGTGTGTGAGAGAGAGAGAGAGAGAGAGAGAGAGAGAGAGAGAGAAAGAGAGAGAGAGAGACAGAACACTACCCAGAACCAGCAAAATAAATAGATGGCACTCGAAGTGGAAAAAATGTGGCAAAATTCTTAAAACTTTTTTCTTATTAAAAAAAAAAACTCTTTAAAATATTTTTGAGCAAAAAGTTCAGAGAAAGAGAAAATAACAACAGTGTGGGGTTTTGTGACATAGGAATGCAAAGTGAATGACAACAGTATAAAAGCTGAGAGGAAAGAAATGGAAGTATGCAATTTTAAAGTGTTCAGACTGTCCATAAAGTGGTGGAATACTGCTTTCAGGTAGGCTGTAATAAATTACAGATGTGAGCTATGAGCCCCAAACAGCCACGAAAAGCAAAACAACAATTGAAACAACAGAAAAGTCCCAAAGAGTACACATTTTTTATCACATGCACACAGAACATTTGACAAGATATACCACCATTAGTTAAGCCATAAAACAAGCCTACAAATGT
>NW_006998694.1:0-752 GCF_000164805.1 Carlito syrichta | reverse complement strand
CTAGCAAGCCAGTTGACTTTACTAAATGAAATACCTAGTCAAGGCAGCTGTCTAGCCATCTGAATTAACTAGCTTTTTAACCCAGCTATCGAGTTGCTAGCCAACTGACTTAAATTAGGTGACTTAACTAGCTAGCTAGCTGATTAACTAGTTGATTAATGAGCTAGGCAACTGGCCAGCCAGGGGACTAAACTAGCTGGTGTTACTAGTTATCCAACTTATTAGCCAGCTGACTTAACTAGCTCTCTACCTCTCTAGCTATCTGGATAACCAGCATTCTTAACTAGCTGACTTAATTAACTAGCCAACTGGCTAGCCAACTGACTTAACTAGGTCACTACCTAGCTACCCAGCTGGCTGGCCAGCTGACTTAACTAGTTGTTTTAACTAGCTGGCCTGCTTTCTAGCCAGTTGAAATAACTAGCTTGCTACATAGCTATCCAGCTGGCTATACAACTGAATTAACTAGGTGACTTATCTTGCTAGCAAGCTGTCTAGCGAGCTGACATAACTGACAAGCTAACTACATAGCCAACTGGCTAGTCAGTTGAATTAACTAGCTTGCTACATAACTAGCCAGCTGCCTATACAACTGAATTAACTTGGTGACTTATCTTGCTAGCCAGCTGTCTAGCTAGCTGACATAATTGGCAAGCTCTCTACCTAGCCAACTGGCCAGTCAGCTGATTTAACGTGGTCACTTAACTATCTAGCCAGCTGGGTAGACAGCTGACATAACTAGTTAAGCATGG
>NW_006998693.1:2184-2791 GCF_000164805.1 Carlito syrichta | reverse complement strand
GAACAAGGAATATCAGTTTGCATGTGACCAGCAAACTTCTGGGCAAATGTTAATTTTTCCGTGGCTTAAGATAGTTCTCATACCTAGAAGCCTACAGGAATTTTCTACATGTTAATCAGGAATTTGGGGTCCCAGTCCCCACACTTTTCAGAGGTAATTCCTGTATACGTACCACAAATCTGTCATTACTGATTCCAAGGAACCTGCTGCCCCTTTTCTTAGTTGTAACAGAGAATCTAGCCATCTGCTCAGCTTTTTTGGCAGGAGGCTGTAAGGCCAGATTCCACAATCCAAGGAATCATGTCGCCATTTTTCGTGTAATTTCTGACTTCAGATTTACCTCATAATCCGGAAACTAGTACTGGAATTTTGGATTGATATTCAGAACTTGGGATTAGGTATTCCCCAATATTTAGGACGGATTCTTAAAGGGGATCCAGCAATCTTGTATTCCAGGGAACTTCTGACCCTTTGGGCTTATGATTATTTGTATATAAGAGGTGGTACTTCCATGTCACCAGGTAACTTCCGGGAGTCTTACTGAGAACAAAAAGAATCTGGGTTACAGGGGACGCCAATCCAAGAATTCTACATGGACACCTTATAA
>NW_006998693.1:0-828 GCF_000164805.1 Carlito syrichta | reverse complement strand
AAGGGCTAAACAAGAATCAAGGTTTCTAAACAGGAATCTGGGGATAGGGAGTCCGCATATACAGGATACTACATGGCCTCCAGGGAAGGAAGAATAAGGAATCTGTGTTATACGAGTCCTCAATCCAAAAAAATTCTCAGGACGTCTTGCTACTGGACAAACAAGAATCGGGCCTTCTAGCTTCCCTCATGTTTTGGGGCTATTTAGCATGTGGATATTATTAATCAGTCAATTCAGGACTCCAGCAACATTCTGGTCCTCTTGGTAGTAGTAAAAGTGTATCTCGCACTGCAAGTACGTTGGGATCCACAGAACAGCTAAGGTCAGATTCCAGCACAAAAGGTATCATCTCACCATATTTGCATGTAACTCTTGGTCTCAAGATGAACTTTGTAATTCTCAAACTTCCATTTGTCCTTTTATTTTGAGAGGGACCGAGTGTTTTGTAGTTGCCAAATGTTTAGTAAGTATTTTGAAAGGCAACCAGGAATCACGGATTCCCCGAACCTAGGAAACTTGTGGGCATCTGTCTTTTTATATACAGAGTTTTGGAATACACATGGACAGGGAAAATCAAGGCATCTTGCTGAGAACGAAAAGAGAATCTGGGTTCTTCAGTTCTCATTCTCCGAAGTCTAAAGGGCCTCTTGAGGAGGTTTAATCAGTAATCTGGGCTTTTATGTCCCCATATTGTAAGGCTGCCTTGTAAAGGGAACCAGGAATCTGAATTCCAATCGCCCAGGAAACTTCTGAAGGTCTTTCAATTGACATCCAAACAACTTGAATTCTACATCACCACAAAATATCCCGGTATCTTCTGGAGAATTA
>NW_006998692.1:0-805 GCF_000164805.1 Carlito syrichta | reverse complement strand
CCAGGTAGCTATCTTAACAAGCTGACAAAATTTGAAAACTGACTTTGCTCATTGACTTAACTGGCCTAATTAACTAGTTAGATAGCAAACTTAACTATGTGAATTAAATAATTAGCTAATTATTTAACTAGCTGAATAACTAGCTGACTGAATGGATTAGCTAACTGGTCAGGAAGCAGATTTAAGTAGCTGACTTAAATAGTTAGCTAACAAGTGAGCGAGCTGATTTTGCCGCCTGACTTAGCTAGCTAGCTGGTTAGTTAGCTGACATAGCTAACTGACTTAACTAGTTGGCTAACGAGATAGCTAACTGACTTAACAAATTTGTTAACGAGTTAGCTAACTGTTTTAACTAGTTGAGAAACGAGATAACTAGCTGAATATACTAGTTTGCTAACAAGTTAGCTAGGTGACTTAACTTGTTTGCTGACAAGTCAGCTGACTAGTTAGCTGGTTTAATACATTGGCTGACTACTCGGCCTACTTTTTTACTGGTAGAAAGGGTAGGCCAAATAGTCGACTGACTATTTAGCTGGGTTAACTTGTTGACTGACATGTTGGCCCACTAGTTAGCTTTGTTATCTAGTTGGTTGACTAGTTTACTGACCTAACTAGTCGTCTGATTTGTTGGTCAACTTGTTAGCTTACCTAACTATTCATCCGACTAGGTAGCTGACATAAATTGTTGACTAACATTTGGTCCACTAGTTGGCCAATTGGTTAGCTAACTTAAGTAGTTGGATGGCTAGTAGGCCGACCATTTAGCTGGATTAACTAGTTCACTGACGAGTCAGATGGCGAGTGG
>NW_006998691.1:0-769 GCF_000164805.1 Carlito syrichta | reverse complement strand
CCAAGAGCCCAGGGCCATGCAGGGAAACCACGTCTAAGCACCCATCCAAACAGGGGCTCTGGGGTCATGGAGTCATTGTCCCAGCCACTCCAGAAGCTGAGGTGGGATCATGGCCAAAGTTTGCAAAATACAGGCTGGCAGTGAATGTCAGTCGTGTCCCCGGTCCCCAGCCTGGGCCACAGAACCATACCCTGTCTCCAAAAACATTAGAATCGTACACAGATTCTCAACTGTGAGTGGTATGCTCACAGGGCGACTGACTTTAGAGCCAGAAAAAATGGCATTGGGTGGGAAGAAATGTTCCTGGATGAGGGATGTTTCCCTGACCTTTCTGGCAGAAGTTAATCATTGCCGAGTCAGAGGATCAGTCTGCTTGTGGCACATTTCTCACCTCGGAGAGGATAGAAAGCAGGAGACTGGCCAGGGTGACTTGGAAACTCCCGCACCAAAGCAGGGGCAGCCATTTTGTGGTTTGGAGCTGGAAGTTGCTGAGCTTAAGGGACCCTCACATGTGGGGGTGATGGGGCAAACTACTGAGGGCAGAAGATTTGCAGAAGAATACATATCCCTCTTTCTTTCTTTCTTTCTTTCTTTCTTTCTTTCTTTCTTTCTTTCTTTCTTTCTTTCTTTCTCTTCCTTCCTTCCTTCCTTCCTTCCTTCCTTCCTTCCTTCCTTCCTTCCTTCCTTTCTTTCTTTCTCTCTCTCTCTCTCTCTCTTTCTTTCTTTCTTTCTTTCTTTCTTTTCTTTCCTCTCTATGTTTCCCAGGCTG
>NW_006998690.1:0-648 GCF_000164805.1 Carlito syrichta | reverse complement strand
TGGAGCACAGGGGCACACTAATGGCCACTGCAAACTCCACCTGCCGGGCTCAGGTCCTCCTGCCTTGGTCCCCGAAGTCACTGAAAACTACACACTTGCACCACCATGCTCAGCTAATCTTTGGATTTACTTTTCATGGCTGAGACGAGATCTCACCCCATGTCCCAGGCTGGTGTCAAAACTGCAGGCTCAGGCCATCCACTCGTCTGGGCATCTGAAGGGCCGGGATGCCAGGCTGAGCCCTTGAGCCTGGCCTGTGGTTGGTGATGATGGATGGCATTAATATTCTGAGTTGGAGTCCCACTCTGTCGGCCAGGCCAGAGCCCAGGAGCCCCCTCTTGGCCACCGTGGCCTCCACTAGCTGGTCTCCTGAGGACTCCTGCCACAACCTACCAAGTTACTGGAGCAACAGGCGAGCACCACAATGCTCAGCTCATATTTTTGACTTTTTGTAGAAATGAAGTCTCACCAAGGTTCCTGAGTTGGTGTCGAACCCAGAGGCTCAGGTCATCCTGTCGCCTCAGCCTCCCAGTTCACCAGGATGACAGGTGTCAGCCCCCATGTTCGACCTCCACACCTCTCTCAGTGCCCCAAAGTGAGCCCCGCTCCCTTCTGACAAACTGGGACCCTGAATTAGGGCCGCCAGAT
>NW_006998689.1:0-750 GCF_000164805.1 Carlito syrichta | reverse complement strand
TAAGAATACGTCCCAAACTGGTGGGAACCCCTAATCCCATAATCTGAATACCAAAAAGAATGTCAGAAGTAGTTTCTGCACTACGAGGTAAATCTGAAGCCAGAGATCATATTAACAAACAGTGAGAAGATTCCTTGAATTGTGGAATCTGGCCTTATAGGACCCTGTGGAATGAACAGACAAGTAGACCAGATTCTGAGTCACAACTAGCAAGAGGTCCAACAGGTTCCTTGGGATCAGTAAAGCCTGATTGGTTGTATGCATATAGAACGTAGCTCTGAATAATATGGGGATCATATCTCCCAGATTCCAGATATGCATCAAGCTAAAGTCCCTTTCGAGTCCTAGGTATGAACATGGCCTTATGCCAGGGATAAGTGTAGCAATTGCCCAGATGTTTGCAAGTTACAGGGAAACCGAGATTCCTGGTTCTTATTTAGTAACACGTATAGAAACTTTCAAGGGACACAGTGACCCAGATTCCTGTTTCGTTCTAAGCAAAACGCCAAGATGTTTCCTGTTGTCCTGAATGTCCAGACTCTTGTATGCCAATAGTAAGATGAAAAGAATATTCCTGCGGACGTTGAATCTAAGATTCCTGATTCCATCCCAAAAGTTACTCCTAAATAAAGTGAACAACTCAACCCTAAATCCTAATTTCGAACAGCTAGACCACCAGAAGTTTCTGGAGTACGAGGTACCACTGAAGAGAGCGATTAAATACAAAAAATCCAAGATGATTACATGTGT
>NW_006998688.1:0-1396 GCF_000164805.1 Carlito syrichta | reverse complement strand
CCATTCCTACAAGGTGGCACCAGACTTAGAGGAGCCACCTCCTCTCTAGGTGGGCTTTATCACCGGTTTATATCTCAGTGATAATTTACAGCAGTGGCTATGTAAACCTGCAGGGAACAAAGACCTTTATAAAAGTAACTGCCTTGCTATTATAAGCTTGCTATTATAAATTCCCAGAATTAGTATATGATTTTCTACCCCACATTCACTGTATGCGTTCGCAGCATTCATATTTAAAACTTTGTTAAGTTTGGCTTTTGTTGTCCCATAATGACTATGCAAAAGTTAAGCAAACAAGCTTTCCTAAGTAAGCCTTGGGCTGGATCGGTAAACTAAAAGGGCTAATGTAACCCTTTGTCTGCCGGCCCAGGTTACTTCATAAACCGAGATTGTATGGACCTAACTTATCTAACATTTCACTCGACCCATTACGTGGGTTTCTGTCAATCACGGGCAGCACCCACCAATACCAGGTATTCCCGTACCCATTAGGAGAAATTACCCAATCATGTGAAATCAAGTTTGGAGTTCTTTCCCCTCCCTCTGTAATTGTGCATAAAAACTGCTTGCCATTGTGAATCGGGGCTCTGGTCCCTGAAGCTGCTGCTTCGGGCGTGAGCCCAGACTCGAGCCTGAATAAAGACCCTCGTGTGATTGCATCGGAGCTGGCTCTTTGTGGTCTCTATATCCACTGCACTCCAGTCCGGGCAACAGAGTGAGACTCCAGCTCAAAAAAAAAAAATAATTATAATAATTCAATAGAATGTTTTTAGTGGTAAATTATAAAAATCTACACAAATAATATTTTAAGAAAGAGAACTAATGGACAAATTATCGGGTAATAGCTGCATTCTGCTTAATTTTGAGCTTAAAAAGTCCTTTATCTGGTTGCTTAATGATGCCATCAGGTACCAAACTTCCTTTCATGGCTTTGCTCTTTAATTTTCTTCCCTCAACTGAAAGGCAGAATCTTTCTCTGGTTGTGGGTTTGCTGCCAGGAACAATCAAGGCTATTGTGATTCTCATTTATGCCTTTAGTAGGCAGAGAGGCTTTTCTCTCAATTATAGCCAAAATCTCTTGACCTTCACTCATATTAGATAAGTGTGGATTACATTTCTCTTCTGAACCAATTACTGTTTCTAAATTGGTTTTAGTTTCAACTGTTCAGTTCCATCTACATCCTGTGTTTTTTTAATAATGATAGTCATTACATGTAACTGTAATCTCGTATGATTTTACTCCCATGATGCATAGCATGGCGTCTGCTGCTCAGTAGGTACTCACCAAAATTTAACAAATGAGTGACTGAGTAAAATGAATGAACACATGAATGAGTAGAAGCAAAAATAAATGTACATCATAAATAATGATGGGTGCCATGGTTTGAATGTTTGT
>NW_006998687.1:0-592 GCF_000164805.1 Carlito syrichta | reverse complement strand
GTTTGTTCTAGGTCTGAGAAGAATGTTCTTGGTAATTTGATGAGTATTGCATTAAATCTGTAGGTGTCTTAGGTAAAATAAACATCTTAAAAATGTTGGTTCTTCCAATTTATGAACATGGAATATTTTTTCCCTTGTTTGTGTCATTTTCATTACTTTGAGCAGTGTTTTGTACTTTTCATTTTAAAGTTCTTTTACATCTCTGGTTAGGTAGATGCCAAGGTATTTCATATTTTGTGGCTATTGTAAATGGGATTGTGCTTTTTATTGTGTTTCTGTTTGTTTATTATTGTTGTATAAAAATGTGATTGTCTTTTGAACATTTATTTTAAACTATGAGACTTTGCCAATGTCCTTTATGAGTGCCAGGAAGTTTTTGTCAGATTACCTTGGGTTTTCAAGGTATACAATCATGTCATTTGCAAAGAGAGATAACTTGACTTCTTTTTTTCCTATCTGGATACCTCGGATCACCATCATTCTCTGATTGCTCTAGCCAGGACTTCCAAAACTATTTTGAACAGGAAGGGAGAGAGTGGGCATACTTTTCTTTTCTTTTTTTTTTGAGTTGGAGTCTCACTCTGTCGCCCAG
>NW_006998686.1:0-803 GCF_000164805.1 Carlito syrichta | reverse complement strand
TTAAGCTGCTGACTTAAATAGTTAGCTAACCTAGTGAGTTAGCTGTCTTAGCTAGCAGACTTAGCTAACTAGCTAATTAGCCAACTGACTTAGTTAGCTGACTTAACTAGTTGGCTAACGTGGTAGCTAGCTGACTTAACCCAGTTGATTATGAGTTAATGAACTGTTTTAACTATTTGGTAAATGAGTTAACTAGCTTTCTCAATTAGTTGGGTATTGGGTTAGCTAGGTGACTTAACTTGTTGGCAGACAAAGTGGATGACTACTTATCTGGTTTAACACATTGGCTGACTACTCGGCTAACTTGTGAGCTGGCTTAACAAGTCGACCATCTAGTCGGCAGACTAGTTAGCTGTGTTAGTTGACTAACAAGTTGCCCCAAAAGTTAGCTCAGTTAACTAGTTGGTGGGCTAGTTTGCTCACCTAACTAGTCGGCTGACTAGTTGGCTGAATATTTACGTGACCTAACTAGTTTACCCACAAGTTAGCTGTCCTAATTTGTCAGCTGACCAGTTGGCCGACTAGTAGGGCAATTGGTTAGCTGACTTATATAGTTGGCCAACTAGTCGGCCGACCAGTTACCTTACTTAATTTGTCAGCCTGCGAGTGAGCCCACAGGTGAAATGACATAACTAGTCGGCCGGCGAGTGAGCCGACTGGTCAGCTGATTTAACTAGTCAGCTGGCAAGTGAGCTGATGGTCAACTGACTTTAGTCGACTAACATGTGAGCTGAATAGTCAGAAGAGTTAACTAGTCAGCAGGTATATGAGCTGACCGGTGAGCTGACTTAACTAGTCGGCTG
>NW_006998685.1:0-616 GCF_000164805.1 Carlito syrichta | reverse complement strand
ACAGCCAACGAACTTCTCAAGGTATGAAAAGAGAAGAAAACAAGTCTATCCTCTAAATATTAAAATCTATTTTAAATGCTAGATATGATAATGTCACATCTCACTTAGCATGCTTTTTTTTGTTTTTTTTTTTGAGTTGGAGTCTCACTCTGTCACCCAGACTGGAATGCAGTAGCTGCTCCCGGCCACTGAAGCCTTGACCCTCTGGGCTCCGGCAATCCTTCTGCCTCAGCCTTCCAAGTAGCTGGAACTACAGGTGCATGCTACCACGCCCGGCTAAATTTTGACTTATTGTAGAGATCGGTCTCGCCAAGTTGCCCAGGCGGGTCTCAAACCCATGGGCTCAGGCAATCTGCTTACCTCAGCCTCCCAAAGTGCTGGGATTACAGGCTGAGCCACCGAGCCTGGCTTAGCCTGCTTTTATTTCATAAATTATTAAAAGTTTCTTGTACATTACATATTTCTCTAAAAGAAACTTGATAAAATGTAAAACACAATTATTATAGACCTGGGAATGAGGATATGTTATAGATGTCCCATGGAATCCCTTGCAGACCCAGCTTTTCATCATGTCTCTCTATGGAGAATACATACTCCCTCAGTTTTGTTTGTTTTT
>NW_006998684.1:13129-14053 GCF_000164805.1 Carlito syrichta | reverse complement strand
TAGCTAGATAAGTCAGCATGCTAGCCAGTAGGCTAGCTGTTCAATGCACCTAGTTAATTCAGTCGGCTAACTTGCTAGCTAGGCAGTTAGAAAGATAGTTAATTGAACTGGCTAGCCAGCTTGCAAGCTTATGTCAGCTAGGTAAGTCAGCTGGCTAGCCAACTAGCTAGATAGGTAGCCAGCTTGTTTAATCATCTAGCTAGCCAGCTGACTAGCTGGTTAAGTCAGCTAGTTAAGTCAGCTGGCAACCAGCTGGCTAGCTAGTTAAGTCAACTCATTTAGTCAGCTAGCTCTCGAGCTTGTTAGGTAGTTAAAAAGCTAGTTAAGTCAGATGGCTAGCCATATGGCTTTCTAGGTATTTCAGCTTGTTAACCCAGCTGGATAGCTAGGTAGCTAGCTAGTTAAGATATCTAGTTAACTCAGCTTTCTAGCTAGTTAAGTCAGCGAGTTTAGTCAGTTGGCTAGACAGCTGGCTAGCTGGGTAGCTTGCTAGTTAAGTCAGCTGTCTATACAGTGATCAATCTAGTTACGTAACCTGGTTAAGCTAGCTCACTAGCCAGCTGGTTATCTAGGTAGCTAGGTAGGTAAGTCAACTCATAATCCGGCAGGCTACATAGGTAGCTAGCTAGTTAAGACAGCTAGCTATACAACTGGCTAGCTATGTAGCTAGGCAGTTAGGTCAGCCTGCTACTCACCTGGCTACCTACTTAAGTAACCTAGTTAAGTATGCTGAGAAGACAGCTGACTAGGTATGTAACTAGACAGTTTAGTCAGCTATCTAGCCTGCTGGCTTGCTATTTAAGTCACCTAGTTAAGTCAGGTGTCTAGCCAGCTGGCTAGTTAGAAAGCTTGCTAATTAAGTGGGCTGGCTAGATAGCTGGCTAGCTTCTTAAGTCAACTAGTTAAATCAACTGCCTAGCCACC
>NW_006998684.1:9465-13027 GCF_000164805.1 Carlito syrichta | reverse complement strand
TAATTAGTTAAGTCAGCTAGTTGAGTCAGCTGGCTATCCAGCTGTCTAGCTGGTAAACCAACTAGTTTAATTCAGATGAATAGCAAGCTGGCTGTCTAGGTAGTAAGCTAGTTAAGTCAGCTGTCTAGCCAACTGACTACCTAGTTATGTCTGCTAGTTACTTCAGCTGGCTTCCCAGGTGGCTAGCTAGTTAGCTAGCTAGTTGAGACAACTGGCTAGCCTACTGGCTAGCTGGTTAAATCAGCGAGTTAAATCAGTTTGCCAGCCAGCTGGCTAGCTAATTAAGTCAGCTAGTCATGTCTGCTGGACACCCAGCTTTCTAGCTAGGTAGCTAGCTATTTAAGTCATCTAGTTAAGTCAGCTGGGTAGCTAGGTAACTAGCTAGTTGTTAGCAAGTTAAGTCAGCTGGCTACCTAGTTAAGACAGTTATTTAAGTCAGCTGGCTAGCCCACTGCTTATCAGGTTAGCTATCTAGTTAATTCAGCTGGGTACCCAGTTGGCTAGCTAGTTAAGTCACCTAGTTTAGTCAGTTCACTGGCCAGAAGGTTAGCTAGGTAGTTATTTGTTAAGTCAGCTGGCAAAACAGTGGGTTATGTAGGTAGTTAGCTATTTAAGTGAGCTGTTTATATTTTAGGCTATCTAGTTAAGTCAGTTAGTTAAGTCAAATGGCTATCCAACTGTCTAGTTAGGTAGATAGGTAGTTGATTGTGCTGGCTAGTCAGCTGGCTACATTATTGAGTCAGCTAATTAAATCAGCTGGCTAGGCTGCTTGCTAGCTAGGTAGCTAGGCAATTAAGTCAGGTGGCTAGAGAGCTGGCCAGCTAGTTAAGTCAGCTACTTTAGTCAGCTGGCTAACCAGCTTGTTAGCTAGTTAAGTCAGCACATTAATTCAGTTGTGTAGCCAGCTGGGTAGCTAGTTAAAAAGTTATTTACGTCAGATGGGCAGCCAGCTGGCTCTCTAGTTATTTCAGTTGGTTAAGTCAGTTGGCAAGGTAGGAATCTAGCTAATTAAGTCAGCTAGATATGTCAGCTAGCTAGCTAATTAAGTGAGCTATATAAGTCAGCAAGCTAGCCAGTTTGCAAGCTAGGTAACTAGCTAGTTATGTCAGCTGTCTAGCAAGATGGCTAGCTAGTTAAGTCACCTAGTTAAGTCAGATGACTAGCCAGTTGGCTAGGAAGGTAGCTTGCTAATTAAGTCAGCTGGCTAGACAGCTGTCTAGCTAGATAACTCAACTAGTTTATTCAGCTGGACAGACACTTGCCCTACTATGTAGCAAGCTAGTTAATTAAACTGGCTAGAAAGCAGGGCATGTAGTTACAACAACTAGTTAAGTTAGCTGGTTAGCAAACAGGTCAGCTAGGTAGTTAGGTAGTTAATTCAGCTGGCAAGCCAGCAGATTTCATAAGTAGCTAGCTAGTTAAGTCACTTGTCTAGCCACCTGGCTATCTAGTGAAGTCAGATAGTTAATTCAGCTGACTAGCCAGCTGGCTAATGAGTTAAGTCAACTAGTTGAGTAAGCCGGCTAGCCAACTTGCTAGTTTGTTAATTCAGCTAGTTAATTCAGGTGGCTAGCCATCTGGCTAGCTAGGTAGCTAGCAAGTTAAGTCAGCTGGTTTGCCAGCTGACTAGCTGGTTAAGTCAGCTAGTTAAGTCAGCTGTCTAGCCACCTGTCTATTAGGTAGGCAGCTAATTAAGTCAGCTAACTTGCCGGCTTACTAGCATGATTAGTCAGCGAGTTAAGTGAGCTGGTTAGTCATCTGGCTCACTTGCTGGTTCACTAGCTAAGGCAGCTGGCTAGCCAGCAGGCTGGAAGTTCAAGTCAACTAGTTAAGTGAGTTGGTTAAAATGCTGGCTACTTAGGTAGCTAGCTAGTTAATTAGCTGGCTACCCAACTTGCCAACTTAAGTCAGCTAGGTAAGTCAGCTGGCTAGCAAGCTGGCTAGATAGAGAGCCAGCTGGTTAAGTCAACTAGCTAGGCAACTGACTAGCTGTTTAAGTCTGTTAAGTCAGCTGGCAAACAGCTAACTACCTAGTTAAGACAGCTCATTAGGTCAGTTGACTATCCAGTTGGTTAGCTAGTCAAAAAGCTAATCTATTCAGATGGCTATCCATCTGGCTAGCTAGCTATTTCAGCTAGTTAAAACAGCTGGCTTGCTAGGAACCTAGCTATATATTTCAGCTAGTATGTCAGCTAGCCAGCTAGTTAAGTCAGCTAGTTAAGTCAGCTGGCTAGCTAGATAACTAGATAGGTAGCTAGCTAGTTGAGCGAACTAGATAAGCCAGCTGGCTAGCTAGTATCTAGCTGGTTAATTCAGCTAATTAAATCAGCTTGCTAGCTATTTAAGTCAGCGAGTTAACTCAGCTGGCTAGCTGGCTCTTTAGATGTGTAGCTAGCTAATAAATTCAACTGGCTAGCCAGTTAGCTACCTAAGTATCCTTGTTAAGTCAGCTCACTAGCAAGCTGGATAGCTAGGTAGCTAGGTAGTTAACTCAGCTGGAAAGACAGCAGGCTATGTAGGTAGCTAGCTAGTTAAGTCAGCTGGCTATACAGCTGTCTAGCTAGGTAGCTAGGCAATTAAGTCAGCATGCTAGACAGCTGGCTACCTGAATAAGTCAACTAGTTAATTCAGATGGGTCGCCAGAAGGCTGCCTAGGTATTAAGTTTGTTAAGTCAGCTAGCTAGTCAGTTCGCTAGCTAGTTAATTCAGCTAGACAATTTAGCATGCTTCCCAACTGGCTGGCTAAGTAGGTAGCTAGTTAAATCAGCTGGCTAGTTAGTTGACTAGCTGGTTAGGTCAGCTATTTAATTCAGCTTGCCACCTAGAGGGCTAGCTAATTAAGTCATATAGTTAAGTCAGCTGGCTAGCTAGGTAGCTAGCTAGTTAAATCAGCTAGTTAGCTCAACTGGAGAAATAGGTAGCTAGCTAGTTAAGTCAGCTAGTTAATCAGCTGGCTAGCTATTAAGTCAGTTAGTTAAATCAGCTGGTTAGCCAGCTGCCTATGAGGGTAGCTATCTAGTTAAGTCAGCTGGCTAGCCAGCTGGCTAGCTAGTTGTCACCTAATTAAGTCAGCTCACAGGCCAGCTGGTTAGCTAACTAGTTAGGTAGTTAAGTCAACTGGCAAGCCAGTGGGCTATGTAGGTAGGTAGCTAGTTATGTCAGTTGTCTAGCCATTAGACTGCCCAGTTATATCAGCTAGTTAAGTCAGCTGGCTATCCAGCTGTCTAGCTAAGTAGATAGCTAGTTAAGTTTGATGGCTAGCCAGCTGACAACTTCATTAAGTCAGCTAGTTAAGTCAGCCGGCTAGGCTGCTTGCTAGCTAGGTAGCTAGGCAATTAAGTCAGCTGGCTATCCAGCTGGCCAGCTAGTTAAGTCAGCTAGTTTACTCAGCTGACTAGCCAGCTGACTAGCTAGTTAAGTGAGCACGTTAAGTCAGTTGTCGAGCCAGCCGCCTAGCAAAGCTAGTTATGGCAGATGGGCAGCCATCTGTCTCACTATATATTTCAGCTACTTGTCAGCTGACTAGCTAGGAAGTTAGCTAGTTAAGTCAGCTAGATATGTG
>NW_006998684.1:0-9445 GCF_000164805.1 Carlito syrichta | reverse complement strand
GGCTATCCAGCTGTCTAGCTAAGTAGATAGCTAGTTAAGTTTGATGGCTAGCCAGCTGACAACTTCATTAAGTCAGCTAGTTAAGTCAGCTAGTTTACTCAGCTGGCTAGTCAGCTGGGTAGCTAGGTAAGTCAGTACGTTAAGTCAGTTGTCAAGCCAGCTGCCTAGCAAGTTAAAAATCTAGTTATGTCAGATGGGCAGCCATGTGTCTCGTTATATATTTCAGCTACTTGTCAGCTGGCTAGCTAGGAAGCTAGGTAGTTAAGTCAGCTATATATGTCAGCTAGCTAGCTAGTTAAGTCACCTAGTTAAGTCAAGTAGCTCTATGATAGCTAGCTAGGTAGCTTGCTAGATAAATCAGCTAGTTAGGACAGCTGGCTATGTAGGTAGCTACCTAGTTAACTCAGCTACTTAAGTCTGCAGCCTAGTTAATTAATCAGTTAGTTTAGTCAGCTGGCTAGCCAGCTGTCTGAAAGTATAGCTAGCTAGATAAGACTGCTGTCTAGACAGCTGGCTACTTCTTTACATCAGATAGTTAAGTCATCTGGCAAACCAGGTTGATATGTAGGAAGCTAGCTTGTTACGTAAGCTGGCTAGCCAACTGGCTGTCTAGTGACATCAGCTAATTAATTGAACTGGCTAGCCAGCTGGCTAATAAGTTGTCACCTAGTTGAGTTAGCTGGCTAGCCAGTTGCTTAGTTGGTTAAGTCAACTATTTAATTCAAGTGGTTACCTTGGTAGCCAGCTAGTTATGTCAGCTGGCTAGTCAGTTGTCTAGCTTGTTATGTCAGCTAGTTAAGTCAACAGGCCAGCCTCCTTGATAGATAGATAACTAGCTAATTAAGTCAGCTGGTTCGCCCACTTGGTAGCTAGGTAAGTCAGCTGGTTAAGAGAATCAGCTTTCCGACTGGCTAGCTTGGTGGCTAGCTAGTTAAGCCAGCTGGCTCACCAGATGGCTATCTCCTTAAGTCAGCTAGTTAAGTTATCTGGTTCGCTGACTGGCTAACTAGGTGGCTGGCAAGTTCAGATGGCTGGTTAACAGGCTGGTTAGGTAGGTGTCCTTCTAGTTGAGCTGGCTGTCTATCCGGCCGACCAGCAGGTTGACTGACTTGTTAAGCTGACTGACTATAAGACTGTCCAGCCAGACAACTGGGTATTTAATTCAGCTAGCTAGCTTGCTGGTCAGCCCTCTAGCTAGCTAGCTCGCTGCCTAGCCAACTAGTCAGTGTAGTAACTAGCTAGTTAAGCCAGCTGGCTAGCCATCCTGCCAACCAGTTATCTAGCTAGTTAAATCAGCTGGCTACCCAGCTAGCCAGCCAACTAGCTAGTCAGCTAGTTAAGCCAGCTAGCTAGCCAGCTAGCTAGTTTAGTCAACTAGTAAATCAGCTAACTATTCAACTAGCTAATTAAGTCATCTAGGTAGTCAGGTTGGTTCTCCGCTAGCTGTTTAAGTCAGCTATCTAATCAACTAACTAATTAGCTAGATTGTTATGTCAGCTAGCCCACTCAATTGCCAGTTAGATAGCTAGTTAAGTCAGCTAGATAGAAATCTCCATAGCTTGTTTGCTAGCTAATTATGTCAGCCACATATCCAGTTAGCTAGTCAGCTATCTAGTTAAGTCAGCTAACAAATCAGCTAGTTACTTAGCTAACTAGTTGACTAGCAACTCATCGAGCTGGTCAACTTACTAGAGGCCTCACACGCTTTCCATCAGTTCAGCTAACTAGTCTGCTCGCTCACCTACCAATCAGTCAGCAAACTAGTCGGCTCACATGCCAGCAAAAAGTTCGACTAACCCATTGTGTTGCTCGCAGGCCAACAGGACAGCTAACTAGTCGGCTTGCTCACCAGCTAACTATTTAAGTCAGCTCACCAATGGTTCTCTTGCTGACCGACTAGTTAAAGCATCAATCACGTCGGCTCACTCAACGGCCAAGTTAATCGGCTCACCGGTCTGCTCACTCACCGACGAACTAGTTAAATTTTCTAAACAGTCGTCACACTTGCCAGCTTGCTAAATTCAGCTGACCAGTCAGCTCACTTACCAGCAGATTAGTTAATTCAGCTGACCAGTCGGCTCACTTGATGGCCAACTAGTTAAGTCAGCTTACTAGTCGGCTCACTCACTTGCCAACTTGTTAAGTCACCTGAGCAGTCGGCTCTCTCACCCACTGACTAGTTAAGTCAACTCACCTGTTGGATCACGTGCTGGCCTACTAGTTGAGTCAGGTAACCTGTCCACCAATTAGCCGTCCAAGTAGTAAAGTGAGCTAAACAATCGTCCAACTATTTGACCAACTAGTCATGTCAGCTAACTTGTCGGCCAACTATTTGGTCAACTAGTTAGGTCAGAAAACGAATAGGCAACTACTTAACATTTAAAATTGCTAGCTAGTGGGCCAACTCGTCAGTCATCTTGCTAACCAAGGTAACTGGAAGGACGACAAGTAGGCCGACTTCTTAAGCCAACTACCAAGTCAGCCGATAACTTTAGGCAGCAAACAAGTCGACCGAGTAGGCAACCGACGTGATAAACAATCTAAGTAGCCAACCGACTCATCAGACCACAATTTAATTTACCTAGCTAACTCATTAATCCACTCGTTAAGTCAGTGATTTTACTCGTTTACCAACTAGTTAAAACGGTTACCTAACTCGTTAACCAACTCATTAATCAGGTAGCTATCTCGTTAGACAACTAGTTATGTAAGCTAGCAAAGTCAGCTAGCTAACCAGCTAGCTATTAAGTAAGCTAGCTAAATTAGCTAGCTCACTAGTTACCTAACTATTTAAGTCACCTACTTAAGTCTGCTACCTAACTAGTTAGATAATTATTAAAGCAATTAGTTATTCAGCTACTTAATTAGTTAGCTAACTATTTAATTCAGGTAGTTAAGTCAGCTAGCTAACTTGTGAAGTCGGAAAGTGAAGTCAGCTAGCTAAGTAGTTAAGTCAGATAGCCAACTCAGCTATTTAAGTCAGGTTTCTAATTTAGTCAGATGGTTAAGACAGTTAGCTAGCTAGTTAGCTAAAGGGTTAAGTCAACAGGTTGAGTGAGGTAGTTGGCTAGTAAACTAATGGGTTAAGTCAGCTGGTTGAGTCAGACAGCTAGCTAGGTAGCAAACGGATTTTGTCAGCTGCTCGAGTAGGCAAGCTAGCTAGTTAGCTAATGAGCTAAGTCTGCTGGTTGAGTCAGCTACATAGCTCTTTAGTTAATGAGATAAGTCAGATGATTAAGTCAGCTAGCTAGCACGTTAGATAAGGAGTAAGCTTACTAGTTAGCTAGCTGGTTAAGTCATTAAGCTAGCTGTGCCATTAACTACTTAAGTCAACGTTTTAGCTAGGTAGGTTGCTGGTTAGATAACTATTTAAGTCAGCTGGATAGCTAGGTTGCTAGCTAGTTAGCTAAGTATATAAGTCAGTTGGCCAGCTAGTTTGCTAGGAAGTTAACTCTGCTAGTTATGTCAGCTGTCTAGCCAGATGGCTAGCTGGTTAATTCAACTAGTTAAGTGAGTTGGCTAGCCAACTGGCAATATATATAGCTAGCTAGTTAAGTCAGCTAGATATCTACTTGGCTAGCTAGTGATGTCGGCGTGTTAAGTCAGCTGGCTAGCCAACTGGCTAGCTGGTTAAGCCAGCTAATTTAGCCAGCAGTCTGGCCAGCTGGGTAGGCAGGTAGCTAGAAAGATATGCCACCTTGTTAGCCAGCAGGCTAGCTATTCAAGTCAGATAGTTAAGTCATCTGGCTATCATGCAGTCTATGTAAGTATCTAGCTAGTTAAGTGAGTTGGCTTGCCAGCTTGCTATCTTAAGTCAGCTACGTAAGTCAGTTGGCTAGTCAGCTGGCTAGATAGGTAGCCAGCTAGTTATGTCACCTGCAAAGCCAGCTAGTTAAGTCAGCTCGTTAAGTCTGCTGCCTAGCTAGTTAAGTCAGCTCGTTAAGTCTGCTGACTATCCAGCTGGTTAGCTAGTTAAAAAGCTAGTTAAGTCAGATGGCTAGCGATCTGGCCACATAGTTATTTCTGCTAATTAAGTCAGATGTTTTTCTAGGAATCTAGCTATATAAGTGAGCTAGTTATGTCAGCTGCATAGCTCGATAAGTTAGCAAGTTAACTCAGCAGACTAGCAAGATGGCTATCTAGGTAGCAATATAGTTAAGCCAGCTAGTTAAACTGGCTGGTGAGCTAGGTATCTAGCTGGTCAAGTCAGCTAGTTAAGTTACCTTGCTAGCTAGTTAAGTCAGCAAGTTAAGTCAGCTGGCTAGCTAGCTAGTTAAGTCAGCTGGCTAGCCAGTTAGATAGTTAGTTATGTAACCTAGTTAAGTCAACTTAATAGACAGCTGGTTACCTAGGTAGCTGGCTAGTTAAATCAGCTGGCTATCAAGCTGGCTACCTAGGTACCTAGGCTGTTAAGTTAGCCTGCTAGCCAGCTGGCTAGCTAGTTAAGTCCCCTAGTTAATTCAGCTGGCTAGACAGCTGGCTAGCTAGGTATCTAGATATTTATGTCAGCATTCTAGACTGCCTCCTACCTAGTTAAGTCACCTAGTTAATTTAGTTGGTTTTCCAGCTGGCTAGACAGGTAGCTTGTAAATTAAATCAGCTGGCTTGACAGCTGGCCAGCTAGTTAAATCACGTAGTTTAGTCAGTTGGCTAGCCAACTGGCTAACTATATAGCAAGCAAGTTAATTCACCTGACTAGCAAGCAGGCCAGCTATTTATGTCAGCTAGTTAAGTCAGCTGACTAGCCAGTTGTCTAGCTAAGTAGTGAGCAAGTTATTTCAGTTGGCTTTCCAGCTTGCTAGGTAATTAAGTCAGCTTGTTAAGTCAGCTGGCCTGCCAGCTTGCTAGCTACAGAGAGAGCCAGTTAAGTCAACTGACTAGCCAGATGCCTATCTACTTAACTCAGCTAGTTAAGTCAGCTGGTTCACCGACTGACTAGCTAGGTGGCTGGCAAATTAAAATGGCTGGTTAACAGGCTGGTCAGTTAGGTGACCATCTAGTTAATCTGGCTGGCTAGCCAGCTAACCAGCTGGGTGGCCAGCTAGTTGAGCCAGCTGGCTATCACTGTCTATTTACTTCAGCTAGCCGGCTATTTACTTCAGCTAGCTAGCCAGCTGGCCAGCCCTCTAGCTAGCTAGCCAGCTGCCTAACCAACTAGCCAGCCAGGTAGCTAGCTAATTAATTCAGCTGACCAGCCATCTAGCCAACCAAGTAGCTAGCTACTTAAGTCAGCTGGATAGCCAGCTAGCCAGCCAACTTGCTAGTCAGCTAGCTAAGTCAGCTAGCTAGCCAGCTAGCTAGTTAACTCAACTAGCAAGTCAGCTAACTATTCAGCTAGCTAGCTAAGTCAGCATGGTAGTCAGGTTGCTTGTCAGCTAGCTATTTAAGTCAACTATCTAGTCAGTTAATTGATCAGCTAGATAGTTAAGTCAGCTAGATAGACAGCTAGATAATTTGTTTGCTAGATATTTATGTCAGCCACATAGCCAGCTAGCTAGTCAGCTATTGAATTAAGTCAGCCAGCAAATCAGCTAGTTACTTAGCTAACAAGTGGGTTAGCAACTCAGCAAGCTTTTCAGCTAACTAGTGGCCTTTCTCAATTTCCATCAGGTCAGCTAACTATTCTGCTCACTCACCTACCAAACGGTAAGAAAACTAGTTGGCTGACTTGCCATTCAAAAGCTCAACTAACTTGTTGGCTTTCTCACAGGTCAACAGGACAGCTAACTAGGCTTGCTTGCCAGCCTCCTAGTTAAGTCAGCTGACCAATGGCTCTCTCGCTGGCCAACTAGTTCAGGCATATCACCCTTCAGCTCACTCGATGGCCAACTAATTAATTTGGTTCATTGGTCTGCTCACTCACTGACTGACTAGTATATCTTCTGACCAGTCGTCTCACTCTCCAGCTGACTAAAGTCAGTTGACCGTCAGCTCAGTCACCAGCAGATTAGTTAAGTCAGATGACCAGTCATCTCACTCTCCGGCCGACTACTTAAATCAGCTTACCAGTCGGCTCACTCGCTGGCCGACTTGTTAAATCAGCTGACCAGTCGGCTCTCTCACCCACCAACTAGCTAAGTCCACTCACCTGTTGGCTCACGCACTGGCCGACTAGATAAGTCAGGTAACCAGTCCGCCAACTGTATGTCCAAGTCATAAAGTGAGCTAAACAATCATTCGACTAGTCAACCAACATGTCAGCCAACAAGTTAGCACAGCTAACTAGTCGGACGACTAGTTAGGTCAGCTAACTTGTCAGACAATTATTCGGCCTACCTGTTAGGTCAGCAAATGATCAGGAAACTAGTTAACATTGCTAACTAGTGGGCCAACTCGTCAGTCATCTTATTAACCCAGCTAACTAGTCAGTCAACTAGTTGGCCCACTCTTAAGCCAGATAACAAGTCGGCCAAGTAGGCAGCCAACGTGTTAAACAATCTAAGTAGTCGGCTGACTCATCAGTCCACAAGATAATTCACCTAGCTAACTCGTTAACCAATTAGTTATGTCAGCTATTTAGCTCGTTTCCCATCTAGGTAAAACAGTTACCTAACTTGTTAACCAACTGCTTAAGTCAGCAAGCTATCTCTTTAGCCAACTAGATAAGTCAGCTAGCTAATCAAATAGCTAACCAGATAGCTAGCTAAGTAAGCTAGTTACGTCAGCTAGCTCACTAGTTAGTTAACTATTTAAGTCACCTACTTAAGTCTGCTACCTAACTAGTTAGATAATTATTAAAGCAGCCAGTTATTCAGCCGCTTAAATACTTAGCTAACTATTTAATTCAGGTAGTTAAGTCAGAAAGCTAACTTGTCAAGTCAGCCAGTGAAGTCAGCTAGCTAAGTAATTAATTCAGATAACTAAGTCAGCTAATTAAGTCAGCTTTCTAATTTAGTCAGATGGTTAAGGCAGTTAGCTAGATAGTTAGCTAACGGGTTAATTCAGCAGGTTAAGTGAGGTAGTTAACTAGTTAACTAACAGGTTACACCAGCTGATAGAGTCAGCTAGCTAGCTAGTTAGCAAAGGGGTTGTGTCATCTGGTTGAGTAGGCAAGCTTGTTAGGTAGCTAATGAGTTAAGTCAGCTGGTTGAGTCAGCTAGCTAGCTCTTTAATTAATGAGTTAAGAAAGATGATTAAGTCAGCTATCTAGCACGTTAGATAAGAAGTAAGCTTACTAGTTAGCTAGCTGATTAAGTCAGCAAGGTAGCTAGGCCGCTAACTATTTAAGTCAGCTTGTTACATAGGAACCTAGCTGATTAGATAACTAAGTCAACTGGCTAGCTAGGTAGCTAGCTAGTTAGCTAACTATATAAGCTGACCAGCTAGGTAGATAGCTAGTTAACTCTGCTAGTTAAGTCAACTGGCTAGCCAGACAACTAGCTAGGTAAAGAACTAGTTAAGTGAGTTGGCTAGCCAGATGGCAACCTGATTAATTCAGCTAGTTAAGAGAGTTGACTGGCCAACTGGCAATGTATGTAGCTAGCTAGTTAAGTCAACTAGATAGCTACCTGGCTAACTTCTGATGTCAGTGTGTTAAATCAGCTGGCTAGCCAACTGGCTAACTGGTTACATCAGGTAATTTAGTCACCTGTCTAGACAGTTGGCTAGGCAGGTAGCTAGCTAGATATGTCAGCTTGCTAGCCAGCAGGCTAGCTATTCAAGTCAGATATTTAAGTAAGCTGACTAGTCTACAGGTTATGTAGGCATCTAGCTAGTTAAGTGAGCTGGCTTGCCAGCTTGCTATCTTAAGTCAGCTGGGTAAGTCAGTTGACTAGCCAGCTGGCTAGATATGTAGCCAGCTAGTTAAGACACCTGGCTAGCCAGTTGACTAACTGGTTAAGTCAGCTAGTAAAATCAGCTGGCAACCTGCTTCCTAGCTAGATATGTCAGCTCATTAAGTGTGTAGTTTATCCAGGTGGTTAGCTAGTTAAAAAGCTAGTTTAGTCAGATGGCTAGCCGTCTGGCTAGGTAGCTATTTTGGCTAGTTAAGTCAGCTGGTTACCTAGGAATATAGCTATATAAGTCAGCTAGTTATGTCAGCTAGGTGGCTCACTAAGTCAGCTATTAAAATAGCAGGGGTGCTAGGTATCTAGCTGGTTATGTCAGCTAGTTAAGTTAGCTTGCCAGCTAGTTAAGTCAGCAATTGAAGTCAGCTGACTAGCCAGCTGCTTAGCTAGGTAGTTAACTAGTTAAGTCAGCTGGCTAGTCAGTTAGGTGGCTAAGTAACCTAGTTAAGTCAGCTCAATAGACAGCTAGTTAGCTAGGTAGCTAGCTAGTTAAGACAACTGGCTCTCCAGCTGGCTAGTTAGGTACTTAGGCAGTTGGGTCAGCCTGCTAGCCATCTGTGTAGCTAGTTAAGTCATCTAGTTAAGTCAGCTGGCTAGACAGCTGGCTAGCTATGTAGCTAGATAGTTATGTCAGTAGTCTAGACAACTGGCTAGCTAGTTAAGTCACCTACTTATGTCAGTTGGTTGTCCAGCTGGCTAGCCCAGGAGCTTGCTAATTATCTCCACTGTCTTAAGAGCTGGAAAGCTAGTTAAGTCACCTAGTTTAGTCACCTGGCTAGCCATCAGGCTAACTATATAGCAAACAATTTAATTCAGCTGACTAGCAAGCAGGCCAGCTATTATATCAGCTAGTTAATTCAGCTGGCTAGCCAGGTGGTCAGCTAAGTAGCTAGCTAGTTATTTCGTTTGGCTATCCAGCTTGCTATGTAATTAAGTCAGCTAGTTAAGTCAGCTGGCTAGCCATCTAGCTAGCTACGTAGAGAACTAGTTTATTCAGCTGGCTACCCAGCTGGCTAACGAGTTAAGTCAGCTAGTTGAGTCAGTTGGTTTGCCAGTTGTCTAGCAGGTTAAGTCAAATTGTTAATTTAGCTGGCTTCCCAGTTAGCTAGCTGGGTAGCAAGCTAGTTACATCATCTGGCTAGTCAGCTGCTAGAAAGTTATGTCAGCTAGTTAATTCAGCTGGCTTCCCAGCTTGCTAGCTAGATAGCTAGCTAGTTACGTCAGCTGGCTTGCCAGCTGGCTAGTTGGTTAAATCAGCTAGTTAATTCAGCTTGCCAGCCAGCACCCTAGCTACTTAAGTCAGCTAGTTAAGTCAGCAGACCAGCCAACTTGATAGCAGGATAAGTATGCTCGTTAAGTCAGCTGCCCAGCCAGCTGGCTAGTTAGGTAGTTAGCTAGTTAATTCAGCTAGTTAAGTCATCTTGCTAGCTAGGTAGCTAGTTAGTTAAGTCATTTAGTCAAGTCAGTTGTCTAGCCAGCTGCAAATCAGGGTAGCTAGCTAGTTTAATCGGCTGGCTAGCCAGCTGGCTAGCTAGTTAAGTCATGCAGTTAAGTCAGCTCAATGGCCAGCATGTTAGCTATGTAGTTAGATAGTTAACTCAGCTGGCAAGCCAGCGGGTTATGTAGGTAGGTAGCTAGTTATGTGAGCTGGCTAGCCA
>NW_006998683.1:0-726 GCF_000164805.1 Carlito syrichta | reverse complement strand
AAAAATTAGCCGGGCATGGTAGCGCGCACCTGTAATTCCGGCTACTCGGAAGGCGGAGGCGGAAGGATCGCTGGAGCCCAGCAGGTCGAGGCTGCGGTGGCTGGGAGCGGCCACTGCACTCCAGTCTGGGCGAGGGAGTGAGACTTCAACTCAAAAAAAAAAAAGAAAAAGAAAAATCACGAACTGAAACTTGGGGGGATAGTCTCCCTCACATCCACTTTCCATGTCAGTCCCTATACTGCTCCTTCCTGTCTTTATGGTGCAACCTTCAGGTTTGCTGATTTCCTTATAATCAATATTGTTTCTGAACCTTGACTCCAAACAAGTTCATTTTGACTCATTTTGTCAACCACTTGAAGAGTTAGAAGGGACAAAAGTACTAATGATACAATTGTCCCGTAATATTGACCTTTGTCTGGCCTTCTATGCTTCTCTCGGCTGGTTGCTCATGGTTATATTGCTGTAGTTAGTGTGGGCAGCTACTCAAATTAAAAAATAAATAAATGAATGCAACTCTGAGACACCGAGGGTTTGGTTCCAGACCACAGCAATGAAGTGACTATCACAAGAAAGCAAGTCGCACACATTTGTTGGTTTCCCAGAGCATATAAACGTTATGTTTATACTATACCATAGTCTATTACGTTTAAAAAGAAATGAAGTACATGGCTTAATTAATTAACTTTCTTTTGGGGGGGTGGGCTAAAAAATGCAAACGGTTACTCG
>NW_006998682.1:0-746 GCF_000164805.1 Carlito syrichta | reverse complement strand
ATGTAAACTTTTTATTTTTATTTTTATTTTTATTTTTGAGTTGGAGTCCCACTCTGTCACCCAGACTGGAGTGCAGTGGCTGCTCCCGGTCACCGCAGCCTCGACCTGCTGGGCTCCGGCGATCCTCCCTCCTCAGCCTTTCCAAATAGCTGGAATTACAGGCTTGCACTACCACACCTGGCTGATTTTTTTTATTATTTATTGTAGAGATGAGGTCTCACCAAGATGCTCAGGCGGGTCTTGAACCCACGGGCTCAGGCAATCCACTCACCTCAGCCTCCCAAAGGTGCAGGATTACAGGCTGAGCCACCAAGTGTGGCTGATACTACTATTTAAACTAGGTTAATTGTTTGACCAAATTTGCTTTCACCAAGATTGTTTTTAGTGAGGAGCAATAACAATTCTGTTGTTTGGTTCAGATACATATTAGAAGTAGCAAACACTACAGTAATTACATTATTTCATCCTTTACTTGTACAGTATTCCATTAAAATTTTATCGTTTTAAACAATATCCCTACTTTCATCCTCAAGCTATCTTTCTCATTTTATCAAGAAGGAAAAAAAAAATACCTAGCTATCAACATTGGGAAGAAAAAGTTATTAACTTAGAATGTAGTAGAGCACCTTTCTAAATTTTCTACAGAGACATGTACATTGAAAACAAAATCAATTGTGAGCCATTAAAGCATCGTTCTACAACTCCATAATTTCTGCAGATTTGTTGTTTATTTGTTTTCAGCAGCA
>NW_006998681.1:0-762 GCF_000164805.1 Carlito syrichta | reverse complement strand
CACTGGAAACCTGATTATTTTTATTTGGCAGTTAATGATTAGGGAGATTGGGGTGGTGGAACAAAATGGATATTATATTTTCTTCTATCTTTTAATTAATAAAAGTGAAATTTATGAAACTGTGTAATTTCAATATGTATGATGAACAGGACAGCATTATTAACAGACTCGTTTTTTTCAACATAAGACCAGTTTTTCTAACTCTGGTGCCCTCATGTTTTTGATTTAGCCATCACTGGTGAAGAGGACCTTTTTTATTATATGGTTAAATAGAGGATGTCTTCAGCCAAATAATGTGATTTTAAACAAAGTGATATTGAGCCTATCAAAAAAGCAAAGGGCAGCCCAAGAGTGGGTGGGAATAAGATTCACTTTGAAAGAAAAAAGAATGAGGCTTTAAAAAAAGTTTGTTTTTACAGCTGAAGAAATCTCCAATCACTGTTCAGTTCAAGCATATTGCCTTGTTTTTACTTTGCTGTAAGTAATTTTTATATGAATTTTTTCAATAAATTATTTTCTTATAAGCATTGGCTATTTTGAGCATTAAATTTTTTGGAGACCAAAATGAAGCAGTGAAAAGCACTAGAAGAACAGGAAGAAACAGGAGACCTGAGGCAAGACATCTTTCTCTTTCCAACCCAGCAGCAAGAAGAATAAGACGTTTGCTCTTTATTATTTAGAGAGCCTGTCACAAGTCACACGAGAAGGCAAGCATTCCAAAGATCTTTGATTCTTTTTGGCTCTGACCAAGAAAATAAATGA
>NW_006998680.1:0-793 GCF_000164805.1 Carlito syrichta | reverse complement strand
GAAGTATATATATGAGAGAGAGGGAGAGAAAAAAGAAGAAAAAGGGATTCAAGGCATAGGTTTCTGGGTATGTGTCTGTTTCTGTGTGAGAGAGAAGGGAGAGAAAAAAGGTGGGAAAAATGGGGAGACAGACGCCACTCTCCCCTAAGGGGTTCTTTCTGCCATGTAGTCAGCACCCCCAGCACTGAGAGTCTAGTTGTGGAGGGGATGATCCCATTCGCCCTTCTCTGCCTTGTGGTTGTCCTGTGTCTGGGGCTTGGCCACTGGATGCCTGCGTCCTCTTCAAGAGTCGTCTTGTGAGAGCTCCCACCCCTGTGATCCTGAGGAGCGAAATCAGTTGGAGGTGTCAGAGGGAACACTCCCTGGTCCCTCTGTCAGGGATGTCACTGAAGATGGGGTCACAGTCTCCTGCTAGCTGCTGTTTGCTTTCATTTCCCGAGGGCTGTACATCTGGCCGCTCCCTAGGTTATCCCCGTAGGCCCCTGGTCCTATCGTGTGTCGGAGTGATTCCATCAGGGAAGCAGAATAGGAATCTCCTTGAGCCCAGGCATCCCCAGAAACATGTCTCCAGATCCTGAGAGATTGAAAGAGCCACCAGAGCCTGCGGAGGAAGGGGGTGTCAGGGAACTGGTGCAGCTGTGGCCCCCCTTGGGTGATTGACACGGTGTCTTGACAGCATAGAGGTCTGCCTCCTCTTGGTCCTTTCCACTATTTTTCTTACAGAAAATCCGCTTGTTGCCAAATCAGTTGGAGACCTGAGAGACGATGATGCCACACTTCTTGGCAAGCTCCT
>NW_006998679.1:4073-13760 GCF_000164805.1 Carlito syrichta | reverse complement strand
GAACGTGCCTCCTCTGTGATAGGTGCCCCAGTGACTAGCCCTCTTCTGTGATTAGTACCACACTGATTGCCTCCTTGGTGATGGCAGCCCATTCATTTTCCCTCTTCTTTGATTGGATAACCAGTGACTGACACACATTAATGGATGCCACAGTGACTGCTTTTTCTTTATGATGGGTGCCTCAGCGACTGGCCCTCCGTGTGTTGTGTGCTACAGTGACAGACCCATTTTTGATGGCTCCATTTTGACTGGCTCTTGTCTGTGATGGGTGCCTCAGGTACTGGTTCTCCTTTGCAATGGGAGTCCCTGTGACTGTCATTTATGATGGGGGTCTCAGTGAGTAGACTTCTGTGAAGATTGTCCAAGTGACCGAATCTCCTCTATGACATGTGCTCCAGTAACTGTAACTTCTCTGTGATGGATGCTTCAGTGACTTGACCTACTCTGTGATGAGGGTCCCATGATTGGCTCACCTATATAATCAGTGTCCCTGTGACTGACTCTCATCCATAATGAATGCCCTAGTGATTACTACTCCAGTGTTGTTGGTGACCCACTGTATGAGTCACCAATATGGTGGTGGCCTCGGTGGTGGCCTCGGTGATTGATCAGGCTCTATAATCAATCACTATGGTGGTGGCCTCGGTGATTGATCAGGCTCTATAATCGGTTTCCCAGATACTGACCATCATCTATTATGGGTTCCCAACTGACAGAACCTACTCTGTTATTGGTGTCCCAGTGACTGTTGCTCATCCATCAGTTTCCACAATGAGTAACCCTTCACTGTGATTGGTGTCACACAGCACCTCCTCAATAATTAGTGCACAATGTCTAGCCCTTCTTTGTGAGGTAAGTCCCCAATACTAACCATCCCTTTTAATGAGTACTGAGTACCTGGCCCTCCTTTGTAATAGGATTTCTAATGACGGGCCCTTCTCCATGACTGGTGCCCCGGTGACTTTTCCACCTTGTGATAGGTGCCACAGAGACAAACCATCTTCTGTGATGAATGTCCCAGTGACTAGCATTCCTGTGTTATGCATGCCATTGTGACTCATCCTACATTGTGTTGAGTGTCACATTGACTAGGCCTGATCAGTGATGGGTGCCTCATTGACTGCTCTCCTCTGTGATGGGATACCTAATGACTGTCTCTCCCATGTGATGGATACTCCAGCAACTGGTTCTCATCTGTAATGGTTTTCCCAGTGACTAGTCCTCCTCCAAACTTGGTACCCCAGTGACTAGCCCTCTTTTGTTATTCGTGTTTCAGTAACTGCTCCTCCTGCATAATTGGTGTTCTGGGGACTAGCCCTCCTCTTTTCCGGGTGTCCCAGTGATTAACTTTCCATTGTGATAGGTGCCCCAATGACTGGGTCCCTTTTATAATGGGTGTCTCAGTAACTGGCCCTTTGAAAAATTCTTTAGTGACTGATACTCCTCTGTTATGGGCACCAAACTGATTTTACCTCCTCTGTGATGGTTTGCTCAGGTATCTATGATCCAAGACCCATTTACTGCTCTCCTGCTAATAGATACATAAGTGACTGGTCAGCCTTTGTGATGGGTGCCTAATTAACTAGCCCTCTTCTTGGATGTGTACCACATTGATTTGCTGTATTTTGTTATGTGTGTCCCAGTGACAGGCTCTTCTCTGTGATTGGTGCACCAGTTACTGGTTTTCTTGGGTAAAGGTTGCCCTGGTAACTTGTTCTCTTTACATATAGGTGTCACAGTGAGGAACATTTTCTGTATTGGATGCCTCAGTGACTGGGTTGCATCTATTATATGTGCCCCAGTAACCGGTACTGTTCTCTTATGGTGCCCCAGTGACTGACTTTCCTTTGTAGTGAGTGCCCAGTGACTGGCCCTCCTCTGCAATTGCTGCACCAGTGTTTGGCTCTCATCCATATCAGATGCCCTAGTGCCTAAACTTCCTTTGTGATGGAAGGCCCAGTGACTGGCTATTCTCTGTGATGATTGACTCAGTGTCCGGGTCTCCTCCAGAATGGGTTTTACAGAGCCCAGACCTCATTGATTACAGGTGCCTCACTGACTGGACCACTTCTGTGATTGATGTTCCAGTAACTGGCACACCTCCATAATGGTTGCCCTGTGACTAGTCTTCCCCTTTGACAGGTATCCTACTTACTGAGTCTCCTCAATAATTGTTGTCCAAGTGACTAACCTTCCTTGTCACATGTGTCACTGTGAATGGCCTTCCTGTGTAAAGGGTGACCCAGAGTCTGGCCCTTCTCTGTAATGGGAGTCCCAGTGACTGACATTTCTCCATTATTGATGCCCCAGTGTCTTGACCTCTTTTGTGGTGGATGCCACAGTGAAAAGACTTCTACTGTTGTGCATGTAACAGTAATTAGCCTTCCTCTCTTTTGAGTGCCTTAGTGGCTGCCTCTCTTTGTGTTTCATGACTGTCATGACTGGCCCTCCTCTGTTAGTTTTGCCCCATTGACTGGCTCTACACTGTAATTCATGACCTAGTGACTGACATTCATCTGTGATGGGCCCCTGTGACTGGCCTCCTCTGCATTGGGTTCCTGATGAACAGCCCACCACAGTTTTGTGTGTCCCAGGGGATGACATTCTCTGTGATTGGTACCCCAGTGACTGACTCTCATCTGTGATGAGTGCCACAGTGACTGGTGCTCTTGTCTGATTGGTGTCACAGTGACTGACTTCCTTCTAAAATAGATGCACCAGAGTCAAATCTTCTGTGATGGTTGCTGTAGTTACTGTCCCTCGTCCGTGATTGGTGTCTCTGTGACAGGTTTTCTCTGGGATGGGAGTCCCAATATCTGGCCCTCCTTCATAACAGGTGACCCAGAGTCTAGTTCAACTCTGTGATGGGTTTTTTGGTGACATGTTCTCTTTCAAAATTGGTGGCACTGTGAGTCATCCTTCTGGATGAGGGATGGCCTAGCAACTGGCCTTTCTCTGTGGTGGGTGACTTAGAGACTGAACCTTCTCTCTAATGAGTGCCTCAGTTATGTTCTCTCCTCTGTAATGGGTGCCTCAGTATCTATCCTTTTTTGTGATGGATACCCAGAAGACTGGTCTCTCAGTGACTAACTGACCTCTGTTATGGGTTACAAAGTGACTGGGCTTCCTCTGTGATGGGTGCCCCAGTGATTGGTTCTATTCTGTGTTCATTAATCCAGTGATTGGCCCTTCTTCAAATGGGCGTCCCAGTGTCTGTACCTCCTCTGTGATGGATGCCCCAGTTTGTGGAACTCATCTTAATGGGTGCCTCAGTTACTGGCCCTTCTCTGTGATTGGTTCATCAGTGACTGGTTTGCCTCTGTGATAGATTCTTCAGTGACTGAGACTCCTGTAGCACCCTTTTGATTAAATTCCCTTCTATAGTTCCTTTTAGATTTAAACTTTCTTTAGTCTGTTCCTTTTGATATCCATGTCTTGCCCGGGTAGGGGTTCTCTAATTTATTTTTCGACCTACCCTTTCTACGATGCTTACTATGATTTTAGCTTTTTGTTTTGCTTTTCTTCATCTCTTAAAAAAACACCAATTGTACTTATATAGACAGTTTCTCAATATGTCTTTCACTCCATCTCTCCAGCTTTTGTAACTTTCTTGCAACATATAGGCAACTTTTGGGTACAGAATTAACTTTTAGAAGACCCTGTGTTATGAGGTTTTCTGGATCTAACCCTAAATACTTTCTCATCTGATCTCTAAACTGTTGTAAAGCGGCTGTTGAAGTTTTCTCCTTCTCTTGTGGGATTGTAAGTCCTTTGAGACATTTTAGGATCTTGGGACTGACTGTTTGATCCTTCTATTTATTAATTTCCTTGAATCTTGCATTTTAACTCTATCTCCTGGGTTATTATTATCCCACCTCGCCATCTGGTCTGTGCGTTTTCATATTTCTGTTTAGCTTGTTCTACTCCTCCTGGGCTCAGGGGAGATTCCTGTTCTCAAATAGATGTAGTAGCCATTCAAACCACTCTCCTTCTTCACCAATGTATAGAATGTTCATAGTAGACAACAGTTCTATCCAGAAATATATATATAAGGTCCAATAAAGTTATCAATCTGATAGGATAATTCTAAGGATTATCTAATAATGATTTAATTTTCTTTCTAAATTACTTACTTCAGTACCACTAAATAGGGCATTAACAAAGCAAATATCTCCTTGTCCCAAGGGAATCACCCATAGTCAGAAAAATATTGAATCTTCATCTGGAACTTCAAGGGATTAGGGAATTTTTTAAAATTAATCAATATTTTTTATTATGGTTTTGTGGGGTACAGTTAAGGGTTAGGTGTACAATTAGGTTTAATTCAGGCACCCTGTTGATAAGAGGTGTTTCCCCATCCCCAGACAGATATTTGCTACTGTTAATCCCATCCCCCTCCACCCCCATAGTTCCCAGTACCATCAGTCATTTTCTTATAGTATTGCATTGCATGTTCAAGGACCATTATATGAGTGAGAACATGAGATACTCGGATCATTGTTTCTGTGAGAGGTCACTCAGTATTATAGACTCTAGTTCCATCCAGGTTGCTGCGAAATTCATGATTTTGTTCTTTTTGATGGCTGCGTAGTATTCCATCGTGTATATGTACTACATTTTTTAATCCAGTCCTCTTTTGAAGGGCAGCATGGTTGTTTCCAGGTTCTTGCTATTGTGAACAACGCTGCGATAAACATACGTGTGCAGGTATCTTTTTTATAGAGTGATTTGAGTTCTTTAGTGTATATTCCCAGTAGGGGGATTGTGGGGTCATATGGAAGGTCAATTTTTAGAGCTTTTAGGAATCATCACACTGCTTTCCACAGAGGTTGCACTACTTTACACTCCCACCAACAGTGTAGAAGTGTCCCCTATTCACCACACCCTCTCCAGCAGCTGTTATTTTTTGAGTTGTTGATAATTGCCATTCTGACTGGAGTTAGGTGGTATCTCAGGGTGATTTTGATTTGCCACTCCCTGATGAATAGCGAGGTTGCGCATTTCTTCATGTGTTTGTTGTCTGTGCGGATGTCTTCTTTTGTGAAGTGTCTGTTCATATATTTTGCCCATTTTATAATGGGGTTGTTTGTTTTTTTTCTTTTCAGTACGTTTCAGTTGCTTGTAGACCCAGAATATTAAGCCTTTGTCAGACCTAGAATTGGCAAATAATTTTTCCCAGTCTGTAGGTTGTCACCCTGCTCTCTTGATAGTTTCTTTGGCTTTGCAGAAGCTTGTCAGTTTAATAAGGTCCCAGTTGTCTATCTTCGCTCTTATGACCTGTGGATTTCAGGTTTTGTTCAGGAATTGGATGCCAGTTCCGATTTCCATGAGGGTATTTGCTTCCTTTTCTAAGGTTCTTATGGTTTGAGGTTTTACATTTAGGTCTCTGATCCATTTGGAGTTAACCTTTGTGCATGGGGATATATAGGGGTCCTGTTTCAAACTTCTGCATGTGGTCAGCCAGTTTTCCAGCACTATTTACTGAATAGGTTCTCCTCTCCCCAGTGGTAGGTGGTGGGGGCTTTGCTGAAGATGAGTTGGTTGAGAAATTGAGGTTTTGCTTCTGGGATCGCAATTCTATTCCATTGATCTATTTGCCTATTCCTGTACCAATACCAAGCTGTTTTGATGATTGTAGTTTTATAGTAAAGTTTGAAGTCTGGTAATGTGATACCACCTGCTTTGTTTTTCTTTTTGCTAAGGATTGTTCTGGCTATTCTTGGATGATTGTGTTTCCATATGAATTACTGTGTTGTTTTTTCTAGGTCTGAGAAGAATGTTGCTGGTAATTTAATAGGTATTGCATTGAATTTGTAGATTGCCTTAGGTAAGATGGACATCTTCACAATGTTGATTCTTCCAATCCATGAGCATGGGATATTTTTCCACTTGTTTGTGTCATCTTTGATTTCTTTGAGCAGTGTTTTGTAGTTTTCATTGTAAAGGTCTTTCACGTCTCTGGTTAGGAAGATGCCGAGGTATTTCATTTTTTTTGTGGCTATTGTGAATGGAATTGAGTTTTTTATTTGGGTTTCTGTTTGTTCATTATTGGTGTAGAGAAATGCGATTGTCTTTTGTACATTTATTTTGTATCCTGAGATATTGCCAAAGGCCTTTATCAATGTAAGGAAGCTTTTGACAGATTCTCTTGGGTTTTCAAGATACACAATCATATCATCTGCAAAGAGAGATAACTTGACTTCCTCTTTCCCTATTTGGATACCTCTGACTGCCTCCTCTTTTCTGATTGCTCTAGCCAGAACTTCCAATACTATGCTGAACAGGAGAGGTCAGAGTGGGCATCCTTGTCTAGTTCCAGTTTTCAGGGGAATTGGTTCCAATTTTTGTCCCTTTAGGAGTATGCTGGCTGTGGGTTTCTCGTAGATTGCTTTTACTTTTTTGAGGTATGTTCCCCGTATGCCTAGATGTTCAAGGGTTTTTTTTCAAGAAGGGGTGCTGGATTTTATCAAAAGCTTTTTCTGCATCTAATGATATGATCATGTGGTTTTTGTTTTGACATTTGTTGATGTATTTAATTACATTTGTGGTTTTACGAATGTTGAAGCAGGCTTGCATCCCAGGAATGAAGTCTACTTGGTCATGGTGGATGATTTTTGAGATGTATTGCTGAATCCGGTTTGCTAAGATCTTGCTGAGAATTTTAGCATCTATGTTCATCAAAGATATTGGCCTGTAGTTCTCTTTCTTTATTGGATCTTTCCTGGCTTGGATATCAATGTGATGTTGGCTTTGTAAAATGATTTGGGGAGAGTTCCATCTTTTTAAATCGCCTGGAATACCTTCAGTAGGATTGGTATCAGCTCCTCCTTAAATGTCTTGTAGAATTCTGCTGGGAGGCCATCTGGACCAGGGCATTTTTTTGTATGAAGTTTTCTTATTACGTAGTCAATTTCCTTGATTGTTATTGGTCTATTTAGGGTCTCAATTTCTTCTTGTTCCAACCTAGGTAGGCTGTGTGATGTCAGAAAGTCTTCCATTTCCTTAACGTTTTCAAGTTTGTTTCCATACAATTGTACATAGTAGTCTCTAATGATCTTTTGTATTTCTTCAGGGTCAGATGTGACTTCATATTTTGTGTTTCTGGTTGTGCTTGTTTGTTTTTTTTCTCTTTTTTTCTTGGTCAGTCTAGCTAGAGAACCATCGATCTTGTTTATCCTTTCGAAGAACCAGCTTTTTATTTCATTGATTTTTTGTATTATCTTTTTGTCTTCTATGTCCTGGATTTGGGCTTTTATTTTGGTGATCTGGATTCTTCTGCTGAAATTAGGGTTTTTGTGGTCTTGCTTTTCCAGCTTCTTTAGGTGGCTTGTTAGGTTGTGAATTTCTGTTCCTTCCATTTTCTTCATGTGTGTTTGTAGGGATACTACAGCTTTCAGGGCATCCCAGAGATTGTGGTAAGATGTTTCTTCATTTTCATTTGTTTTCAGGTATCTTTTGATCTCTGTTTTGATTTCTTCATTGATCCAGGAGTTGTTTAGCATCATGCTGTTTAGTGTCCATGTCTTTGTGGGCTTTGGGGGGACTTTGTTGGTGTCAATGTTTATTTTTATTCCACTGTGGTCCAAGGAGGTGCATTGTAGAATTTAGGTCCTTTTATATTTACTTACGCTTGATTTATGGCCAAGTATGTGGTCGATCTTACAATATGTATCCCTTTTTCATTGTTCCAGTACTCTTTTAAAAATAGGATCCAGAAGTTTAGGGCTCGGGGTTCTCTATTATTGAGTTTCTAAAACAATTCACAACTTCTGTTTTCCTCCTAAGTCCTTGGTCATCTTATAGATTATAAGTGGGGGATATGGAAGAGTGGGTGCCAATATTTCTCTTTCTCCTCTAGAGGCCCAGAAGTTTTTTTCTCCTTATTTACAGTTTGAAGGGGAAACATAGGAAGCTTTCCTGGAAGCCAGCAAAGGACAGGATTCCTATCTCAGAGGAAACTGTGGACTAATAGTTTACATAGATTATAAAAGTCTGACTAACCCAGTCCTCATTGGAGACAAATTTTGCCCAAAACACTGAGGGCTGGCAGACACCTTCCTTAGTTCACACAAACCACAAAATTCAATCATTTTCTTCCATTTTGGAATGATTTTTAAAATTATTTAACATTCGCCCCAATGTACTATCTAGAGGATTATCAATGGGTTCCTCTTAACCTCCTTTCCTAGGCCTAGATTGCTTATTATCCATTGTCAGTTACCACTTGAGCTGTGTTGTAGCTGAGTTCCCCCTAAAGTGCTCAATACCTCATACTGGAGAGTTTTTTGTAAATTTTGTAACTCTGAGTTTCTCCCAATGTGCTCAATTCCTCGTTACTGGAAGTTTTTTGCAAATTTTATGACTCTGAGTTTCTCTTAAAGTGCTCATTCCCTCTACTGAAAGTTTCTTGAAAAAGTTAGGACTCACTAATTATCTTTTATTTTATTTTATTTTTTTTGAGTTGGAGTCTCACTCTGTCACCCAGAAATGAGTGCAGTGCCCACTCCTGGCCACTGCAGCTTCGATCTACTGGTCTCTGGTGATCCTTCCGCCTCAGTCTTCCAAGTAGCTGGAATTACAGGCGAATGCTATTACGCCTGGCTAAGTTTTTGATATATTGTAGTGATGAGGTCTCGCCAAGTTGTCCAGGCAATCTACTCACTTCAACCTCCCAAAGCACGGGTTTACAGGCTGAGCCACTGAGCCTAGCTTGCTAATTATCTTGAGGTATATCTCAGCCAAACACAATCTCCCAGGTTTCCTGACACCCAAGGAAGTAGTTTTAGTCAAATTTTTCTACCTTGGTTTATGCATGAGGTTGCCAAGTTGTAATTGGTAGGGTCTGCCTGTTCAGAGTCTCCTAAGTTTCAGAAAATGGTCTTAGGTCTATGTGTAGAACAGCAGGAACCAGGATTGCTCAGCCAGAGTAAGTCACCTAAAACTGAGTGGGACACTTTTCTCCCTCCAATAGGGATTCAGTCCCACAGTCGCAGATATACTGGACCAGCCCCTATTGCTTTGGGAGATGAGATTAACCCTCCTCTGTTTCATCATTAAAGCACCACATGGAGACTCAGAGATCATGGAAATGAAGCAGATCTTTGAATCTCATTCTTACACGAAAAGGTGTCTCTTGGATGAGCAGGCACACCGAGGCAGTCACAACCAGTCTATTTATGCCCTAAAACACAGATTTTTCCACTGACTCCCTGATAGCTGAGTACTTCACAAGTTACATCATTCTTCCAGACGTGACTGGAGCAGTAAATTTGTACAATTAAGGTAAAACACAAGCAGTTTATACCCATATAATATAAACTACATATCTCTGGATTCTGATTGGGTCTTAATGCTCCCCAAAGGAAGCCTGCCAAAAGAGAAAGACCACTAATAAAGAGGAAGAACTAGGAAGTGAAGTAACAAATTGTAATTCTGAAAAGGAATACAATTTTGTTTCTTACATCCAAGGACTGATCCTCCTCTGTGAATGATACCCCAATGATTGATGGTTTGTTGTGATGGGCGACAACAGTGACTAGCATTTTTCTGTGATGTGTGTCCTGGTAATTCGACCTCCTTCATAATGGGTTTCCCAGTGACTGAGCCTCCTCTGTGGCTGGGCTTCCTCCATAATTGGTGCCCCAATGACTAGCCATGTACTATATGGGTGTCCCAGTGATTTGCTGC
>NW_006998679.1:0-2620 GCF_000164805.1 Carlito syrichta | reverse complement strand
TCCTCATATGCCGGAGTCCAGCTCCCACAGGGTCTTGAGTTCCTGGAGGTGAGATGGATTCCACGCCTGTAAAGAGAATTAGAAAGAAGGGGGTGAAAGAAATAGGACTGGACTACTGTTCAAGTGACAGAAGCCGTTTATTGAAAAGTATAGAGGGTTTAATCTACAGATTTTGCTCATTCAGATTCAGATGTCCCCCACATACACAGACAATCCAGGTTCATGGGGGCGTCTCGTACCCACCAGATATTTCTTCAACCAAGGTAGAGAACAAACCCAACTTGTCTATCCAGTTCCTATGCTAGACTAATGTCCCTTAGAAGTATTATTACAGTTTCTATTAATATTATACCATTTTATCAATTGTAATCTATATTTTATTTTATTCTACTTAGTTTACTTATGATTAACTTTCCTATTGATCAACAGTTTATCTATTCCTTTGTTTAATCCTATCACAAACAATAGAACTTAAACAAAATATCTAAAACCTGTTCTGCTTAATGCGTCTCAATTCAAAGGTCATGCTGGGTTCTCAGCTCCTGGGCTCTTTGATGTGGTCTTGGCTTGTACCAGACAAAAGCCTAAACCGCAGACAAGGAAATGGGAAAAACAGGTTTCTAATGTTAGCTTGTGTTCGTCCCTGTCTGGAGTTTTCATGCTTGAGCTAACAGAAGGCTATCATGTCAACAGAAGGCTGTCATGCCAACAGAAGGGAGAAGTAATGAAGTCATGGCTCCCGAACACACTTCTAGTGGTCTCAGGGTCTTCAGCCCCCCTGATTTCTAATGCTCAGTGGGCCTCCATGGCTGGCTTCCAACACTCATAATAGGTGCCCAGTGATTTGCCCTCCACTTTGTGTCTCAATGACTAGCCTGTATCTGTAATAGTTGCCTTTTCTGTTATAGATGTCCCAGTGACAATCCTTTCTTTTTGATGGGTATTGCACTGACTTTGTCTCATCCATGATAGCTGCACTTGTTACTGACCCTCCTCTGTGATCAGATCCCAGGTAACTCTGCCCACCCTATGGCTGCGCTATTGACTCTCCTCTTTTTTGGGTGTCTCAGGACCTGGCTCTTGTCTGTTGGCTGCCTCAGTGACTGGCTCTCATTTGTGATGGGAGACCTAGTCACTGGCTTTCTTATGAGATGAATGCTAACGTGACTGGCTTTACTCTGAGATGGTTGTTCCAGTGATTGGCTTAACCATCTGATGGACACCTCAGGGAATAAAATTATGTGATGGATGCCCAGTGACCTGCCCACCTCTCTAATAAGTACCTCGGTGACTAGCACTCCTCCATGATAGGTAACGCATTGACTGACACTCTACTGTGATGGTTGCCCCTAAAAACTGTATCTCCTCTGTGATTGGTACCCCAGTGACTGACTGACCTTATCCATGGTGCATTCTTCAGTGACTAGATATCCTCTGTGATTAGTTCCCCTGTGAATGGCACTTATCCATAGTCTTTGTCCCAGTGACCAGTCTTCTTCTGTGGTTGTTGGCTTACTTAATGACCTTCCTTTAAAATGGGTGCCCCATTGTCTGGCTTTCATTTGTGATGCATGTCCCAGCCACTGGGTCTCCTCCATAATTGTGCCCCAGTGACTGGGCCTCCTCTTTGAATGGTGTCCCCATGACTGGCCTTCATATGTGATGCATGCCCAAGTGATTAGCCCTTCTCTATAATGGAAATCACAGTTACTAAACCTCCTGCATAATGGGTACCCTAGTGACTGGGACTCTTTTGTGAAGTGTCTTCTCTGAAAAATGCCCCTGTTTTTGATTCTCTGCATGTTTGTGTGGTCCAGGAATTAACTTTCCTCTGTGATCACTCCCTCTGTGTCTGGGTCTCCTATATAATAGGTGCTTTAGTGACTAATCCCCCTCTATTATTGGTGCCCCAGTAATTGTGATTCCTTGGTGACTGTTGAACCAGTGACCTGGCCTTCACCATAATAGATGTCCTGATGACTCGCCCTTCTCGGAGATGGGGGTCCTAGTAACTGGATCTCCTCCATATTGGATGTCCAGTGCCATGTCCTCCTTTGTGACTGGTGTCCTAATTACTGACCATTTTCAGTGAGGGCCAGTGACTGGCCCTCCTCTGTGAAAATTGTCCTAGTAACTGGTCCGCCTCCATAATGTGTGCCTCAGTGACTGGCTTTCCTCTGTGATGGGTTCCCCAATGGCTGAGCCTCCCCTGTGATCATGGATGCAGTGCCTGGTTTTCCTTTATTATGAGTGCCTTAGTGATGGTCTCGCAATTGTGTTTGGTGCCTAATTGGCCCTCCACTCCGTTAGTGTTTCACTGACTGGTTGTATGTTGCAATCTGTACTCTAGTGACTGGCCCTTATCTGTGATGCAAACCCTAGTGACTAGTCCTCTTTGTGTTGGGTTCCCCAGTAACTTATCATCCTCTGTGATTGATGTCCCAGTGTCTGGGTCTCTTCTGTGATGTTTGTATCAGTGCCGAACTCTCCTCTGTGATGGTTGCCCCAGGAACTGACACACCTTCATTATGGGTGCCCCAGTAAGTTGACCCCTCTGTAATTTCTGTCCCAGTGACTAACATTTATATGTAATGCTTTCCTCCCTTCTAGCCATCCTCTT
>NW_006998678.1:0-721 GCF_000164805.1 Carlito syrichta | reverse complement strand
TTTCAGGCTCTTTTTCTTTACACCAAACATGCTAATATTGATGTTATACAGAGTTGTGCTCTACTAGAAAAGCATTACTGACTAGATTTGATACAAAGGACTCCAAAAAAATTGACACTCTTCTATAAGACAACACTATGAATATACTGAAAACAAAAATGTCAACATATGTAGGACAATTTTTAAAAGCAATTTCTGACAAAGTCTAATTTGGAGAATATGGTTCATATATGAGAAGTATTGTTCTAATCCTAAAAACTTGAATTAAATAGACTTAAATACAGGTAGAGTTTTCTGGCATGGAGGTACTCTAGACATTGTTCATAAGGAAACAGACATTGTTCATAAGGAAACAGAGGAGGGAAAACTTAATATATGTATGCCTAGTTTCTCCTCAAAGTTCTACTTTTCAGATGATTCTCTCTACTTTGTTAGAGTGTTGAATGAGGGGACAAAGAAAAGACATATTAAGTAAATAAGTAGGTGGATTAGATTGATAAATAGATGACAGATATATAATAGATATTATATATGACCCATGTACATGATTATTTGAGCTCTCTTCAAATGAAATGGAATATGAAGCGTGGGGAAGAGGAATTTATTATCTATGAGATATGGAAAGAATTAACTTATCAGAATTAGAAAAAGAATCCACTTTGTGACCAAGAGGAAACAATATGTATTAGGAAAATATGATCCAGTGAAAATAGAAGGATGT
>NW_006998677.1:0-1352 GCF_000164805.1 Carlito syrichta | reverse complement strand
CCAGTCATCCTCCTGCTTCGGGCTCACAGAGCACTGAGATTCCAGGCATGGGCCACCACAACAGGACATCTTGTTCGTTTTTGATGAAGGACTGAGGGTTGGCTCGGGAATTCAGCCTCATCATCCCAGTGCATTGGGAAACCGAGGCCACTAGGTGGCTCGAGTCCATAGGTGGAATCCCACTCAAGCACCTCAGTGAGACTTCGTCTCAACCCTCCACCCCAAGTGAGCCAGGCGTGGTGGTTCCCACCTGTCTTTCTGGCTCCTGGGAAGGCTAGGGAATGGCTCTCCGGAGCCCGGCTGCCAAGGCTGTGGTGGCCAGTAGCAAGTCACCACTATTTAGACTGGGTGATGGAGTGAGACTGACTAATTGAAAAAAATGAAAAAAGAAAAAAAAGAAGAGCATCCATTTGTGTATGGAGTTGGTATGACTGAACACAGAGAGATCATTTGGGAAGGTGGCCCCAGCCTTGGTCCTAGAGTTCCTGAAAGATGGTTTATCAGAAGACAATCGAGCTGTGGTGGAAGGCCAAGGTGGGGGACTGCTGGATCCCAGGAATTCAGACCAGCCTGGGCCATGTAGCAAGACCTCATCACACCCCAAATGCAAACACTCTAGTTGTGCATGGTGGCGCCCATCATCCCAGATATACGGGATGTGGTGGCCTCCATCCTGGGGCGTCCCACAGTTTTGATCATGCCCACAGAATGTGCAAATCCTGGCTGGGCACCGTGGCTCACAGCCATCAGCTGTGGGAGGACATGGTGGCAGAATTGCTGGATCCCAGCAAGTGGAGACTGTGGTGGCCGAGAGTGGGCACCTGCACTCCAGCCTTGGCAACAGAGTGGGACTCCGGGGAGGCAGAGTCAGGATACTGCCTGAGCAGGTGTCGGAAATCAGCCCAGTTGACATAACCAGACCTCGTCTCAGCAAGAGGTACCCAAAATCAAGTCAGACGTGGTGGCCTCTTGAGTCCCAGCTAGCTGCTCAGGGTCTGATGCAGGAGGATTACTTGAGTCCTGGAGGGCGAGGTCCTGGGAGCCACAATCGTACTGCCCTGCCCCAGCTCGGCTAATGAAGACTCCGGAGCTAAAAAAGAGGCCTCCCACAGCCGTCATGACAGGTGTCCACAGCTCCCCAGGTAAAGGTATGTGTGGGCGGGGGATGATGGAGTGATCAGGAGAAGAAGGGGCCCTCCTTCCCTGAGAGTGGCAGACAGGGCAACTGGAACCTGGCTGGCCATGGCATTGCTGGACCACCTTGATTGCTCTGTGCCTGACATACACCCTAGCTTGGGTCCGTCTGTTCCATGAGCTCACACACTTATTTGTCACAGGGCATGAGTGTGGAG
>NW_006998676.1:0-636 GCF_000164805.1 Carlito syrichta | reverse complement strand
GACTCATGCCTGTAACCCCAGCACTTAGGAGTTGAGGGAGGAGGATTGCTTGAATTACAGGAGTTGGAAACCAGTTTGGGCAACATAATGAGACAAACTATCAAAAAAAAAAATTTATCAGGGTATGATGGAATGTACTTGTAGTCCCACCAATTTGAGAGGCTGAAGTGGAAGAATCGCCTGAGCTCAGGAGGTCGAGGCTGCAGCGAGCCAAGACTGTGCCACTGCATTTTAGCTTGGGCGACAGAATGAAACTCTGACTCAAAAAACAACAACAACAACAACAACAAAAACCTCATTGTAGTTTTGATTTGTTTGTTCCTGAGGATTAATAATGTTGAGCATTTTACATATATCTGTTGGCCATGCATTTGTATGTCTTCTTTTGCGAAATGTCTGTTTAGGTCTTTTGCCTATTTTTAAACAGATTATTTTGTTGTTTTTGTTGCTGTCGTTGGTTTGTTTGCGTTTAAATGTAAATTTTCTTCTAGGGAGTTCCATAATTTAAAACCCAAAATCTGAAGGAAAAAAAAAAAAAAAACCTCCTGAATTTTTAAAGTCTAAGTACTTTGTTTTATAGCATAGGAAATTAAGAATATGAGTTATAAAGTAGTTTATTCAAGGTCATAAAACAAG
>NW_006998675.1:0-593 GCF_000164805.1 Carlito syrichta | reverse complement strand
GCAAGACGTTGTGTAGGTTTTTTGGAAGGGAGGAATCGTGTAAGAAAGATTCCATATGCTTTCCGTAGCAACAGGTCGTGTAGTGTTCTGTATATGAGGACTCCCATTACTGAAATTCTTGTTTCATTCTTAGCAAGACGCCAAGATATTTCCTGATGACCTAGAATTCCAGTTGCTTGGATATCAAGAAAAAGACTCCCAAAAAGTTATTGTGGAATTGGAACTCAAGATTCCTGGTTCCTTTTCGAAAGAATCACTAAAATGTGGCGACATTGAAGCCCAGATTGCTGATTAAATCTTATCAAGAAACTTTGTAGATATAAGCGATTGAGAACTCCAAGAACCGGATTCCCTTTATGTTCTCAGCAAGATTCCCTGATTTTCCCTATCTATGTGGATTCCAAAACTCTGTGTACAAAAATGCAGATGCCCAGATGTTTCCTAGGGACGTGGAATCCTGGTTATATTTTAAAATTCGTACTAAATATTGGGCAAGTGTAAAACTCTCTACTCCTCTGCAAGTAAAGTACAAACGGAAATTTAAGGATTACAAACTTCATCTTAAGACCAAAGTTACATCCAAGTACGGCAAG
>NW_006998674.1:0-904 GCF_000164805.1 Carlito syrichta | reverse complement strand
TCACCTAAATATACAAGGTCTCTTGATAAGGTTTAATCAGCAATCTGGTTTGTATTTCGCCACATTTTTAGGGTGTCCTTTGAAAATGGAACCAGGAATCTTGGGTTCGAATTCAACAAGAAATTATTGGGAGTCTTTCTCTTGATAGGGAATCAACTGAAATTCTAGATCACCAGGAAAAGCCTCGGGATCTTGCTGAGAATGAATCAGGAAATTCTGTAATGGGAGTCCTCATATACAGAACACTACAGGACCTATTGCTATGGAAGAATAAGGAATCTTGTTTACACGAGTCCTCCATCCCAAAAAGCTACAGAGTCTCATGCTAAGAGATAACCACTAATCGGGTTTTGGGCGTAGGAATCTGGGTAATGGGAGTCCTCATATACAGAAAAGTGCACTGTCCACTGCTAAGGAAGAATAAAGAATCTGGTTTACACGTGTCCTCAATCCCAAAAATAAACTTCAGTGGGTTGTGCTAAGGGCTAAATACGAATTTCTGTTTTAGAAGCTTAATTTAGTGAAATGAAATACTCATATACAGGCAACTGCACGGACACTTCCTACGAAAGAATAAGGAATCTGGGTGACATGTGTTCTCAATCCCCAAAAAACTACACAACGTCTTCCAAAGGTCGAAACAAGCATCAGGGTTTTAAGCGTATTTCAAGCACGAATCTGGGGAAATGGAGTCCTTATATACAGGCAACTACAAGTCCTTTTGCTAAGAAAGAATAAGGAATGAAGTTTACACGAGTCCTCAATCCCAAACATCCACAGGGAATCTAGGAATGAGTTAAAAAAGAATCAGAGTTTTGAAACAGGATCGATGTTATGAGAGTCCTAATATACAGGAAAATACACCGCCCCTTGCCAAGGAAGAGAAAGAATCGGGGTATAGCAG
>NW_006998673.1:0-608 GCF_000164805.1 Carlito syrichta | reverse complement strand
GTAGAGATGAGATCAACTTGCCCAGGCAGGTCCTGAACCTGCAGACTCAGGCAATCCACTCGCCTCGGCCTCTCAAAAGTGCTGGGATTACAGGCTAAGCCACTGAGCCCGGCCCAGATAGCATTTTCATTTGGTAGTATCTGTTCCATATATGTGTCTAATATCTGTCAGTCTCCATATATTTTACCCATTAAGAGGTTAGGCACAGTTCCCAATCTGGCAAGCTTAGAGAATCTAAGCCAACAAGTAAGAGACAAAAGCCCAGGGAATTAACAGAGATTTGGACTGAGAATTTTAATTCAATAAATACTGAGTAGCTATTATGTTCTATAGCAACAGAATAATCAGATGAGGTTCCTGTCCTGCAGAATATCTTCTTGAGAGGAGACCAACACATTCACCTTGGCTGTAGGTGAGAAAGAAAAGGCAACTAAGACATAATTAGTATTTAAGATGCTGGGCACTGTTCAGTTCAGTTGCACAAAAATAGCATGAGACATCCATTAATTTCTTCCATGATACAGATGATAAAACCAAGGGCTTAAGGGGTAAAGTCTTTGCCCAAGGTCACCCTGAAGGTAACTAATGAACTTCTGATAATACCACCT
>NW_006998672.1:0-14901 GCF_000164805.1 Carlito syrichta | reverse complement strand
CCTTACATCTTAATAATATTCTTGAACATAAATGGATTAAATGCTCTACAAAGAGAAGCAATGTGACTTTGTTTTGACAACAGAAAGTTCATTCATTATGTTCTTAAAAGCAGTTTTGTGGCATATTGAATACAATGAGTGGAAGCACTGAGGAAGTTGATTCAGCATGCGTATGTCATTAGTTTAAAAAAAATTGACTGGGAAAGGAAAGAGAAATTCTATAAGATAAAATATGTGTCACCAAAGTAATATTGTTTAATCAGAAGGGACATGCTTGTTTGTTCATTATTTTGGGGTGTTAATAGTTATGTATGATTCTGAGAACATTTTGACATAGAGTCTTAGGAAGATAATGGGGTATTTAAATACATAACATTTAATTTATTGTGTTGTCATAATTGCAGTTAAGTAAATGTCTATAAACTCATCTACTTTGATGCAAACTCCACAAATTCATGACTTTATGTTCACTTTTGAATCTCCAGTGCCTGCAAATAATGATTGCTCACCCGGTATTTGTTGAGATAATTAGTTCATGTTTTAGTGTTTTAGTCTCAACTATTACATAGAAAAGTAATTTTAAGTATATTTTGGTTTCCAAGTTGAAAGGTTTTCCACTCTCCTAAATCTTACTTAATTAGATTTTTTAAATTCCTAGGCTATTTCATTACTTGTGCTTGTCATGTCATCTACATGCAGCACTAACTAATAGGAATATATTTGTACTAACAATCCTGCCTTTTTATAGACTGGTTCATAATTTACTATAAATTGCTTAAAAACAAACTAGCCAATAATGTAATTTTTATAAATGGAATGTATATTGGCATCACACAGAGATTTTAGAAAAGATTTTACACATAAATGTTTAGAAAAAGATGCAAAATGTAAATTAGCTGCTACTTTATAAAACTGGTTAAAATCTTCAAGATGTTGTTATGATTTTTCTGTTCTCTTTTTTCTAATATTTTTCTATAAACACTGAATATAGTTTGAGAAAAAATGGGAAAATTGTAACTGAAAGAGATGTAATTTTTCTTTACAAAAAGCAGTATGATTTTTAAAACTAAATATAATCTTGCTGTCATTTAAACATTTATTTTAATAATTCTTGACCATGTCTTCTGTGAAATAATACTGCAGGATTTGTACAGGGGTTTGCCTTGAATTTTTTATGGTTTAAAAATGTCTCAGTTACAGTGCTGAAATAAAACAAAACAAAACAAAGTTTACCTAGCACCCTCATAGGTCAAGATATATATTTCTAAAAAGTTGAGCATAGTGTAAGGTAGAACAGATGATCTGCAAACCTACTTTCAGAAAACAAACAAAAAAGTGAGATAAAATATTTTGAAATGTACATCAATGAGCTAGAAATAAAATTAGAACTTAGCAATTTAAAGTAAGAGGAGGAAGGAAGCACATAGGTAAGCAGAGCACTGAACCTATCTTTCTCTATCTTGAAAGCATATAAAAAAACAGATAAACATAATCCATAGTGGTACAGTGATACTGGGGAGAGATAAAAAGACCCAGGGCCCACTTACAGCTTGAGGAGACCACTCTAATCGGGGACACTATCCCTCCCTCTTCCAGTATAAAACCATTGAAACAGAAAAGTAGAACCATCTACCTCCCAACCACCCTAACAAGGAATGCTAAGAAAAATTGCCTGCTTTGAAATGGAATGACTGATGCAGACAGAAAAGAGGGTCATCCCAGCGAATTTATAGGTTCAGTGAAACATGCCCCTTCATGAGTCTGCAGCACAAATTTTTGTTACCTGAATGGTTCAAAATCTAAAGCTTAGAATTTATAGTCAAATGAAAGCGTCACCTAGATGAAACTGATGAAAGCAAAGGCAAATTTTCCATGGAGAACCACATTCATCAAAGATGTCAAAGAATTCCCGTGGTAAATTATAAGAGAAAATGAACAGATTGCTAAAACTTAAAAAACATAAACAGAATTGAAAGCAGACACTACCAACAAGAGCCAGAAGAAATAATAGATTCCAAATTCAACTGCAAAGACATGAAATGATGAGTATATTAGATGCAAAAGATAAAATATTTGCATTGTATGTATTCAAATAAAAATAAAGATTGAAAATGTGAGATAAAAGCATGAGACATAAAATTTAATCCATTAAATTGTAAAAATTAACCAAAAACATTTTTTTCCTTTTGAGTTGGAGTCTCACTCTTGTCACCCAGGCTGGAGTTCAGTGGCATGGTCATGGCCACTGCAGCCTCAACCTGCTGGGCTTAGGTGATCCTTCTATCTCAACCTTCCAAGTAGCTGGAACTACAGACGCACGCTGCCACACCAGGCTATGTTTTGTAATTTAGTGTAGAGACGAGGTCTCACTAAACTGCCCAGGTTGATCTTGAACCTGTGGACTCAGGCAATCCTCTCACCTCGGCCTCCCAAAGTGCTGGAATTACAGGTTGAGCCACCATGCCCGGCCCAAAAACATTTTTATAAATTAGAAATATGGGACGTCTTGTTCCATGACAATAGAGAAGCTTAGTCTTCACAGATCCTCACATTTACAAGTAAAAGAAAAAAAAACTAAACATGCATAACAATGAAAAATTGGAAGTTTCTGAAAGGTGGAAAACCATAGGTGAGCTGACTAGGAACTGCGGGAGTTGAAAAATGACACATTCATATATACAATAAAATAAAACCACTCATTAGATCAAGAACAAGAAAATCATAAATTGAGAAAGGAAAGTCAACAGATGCCAATACCAAAGTGAATCAAATGGTGCTGTTGTCTGCCAAGACTATTAAAGTAGCCATATTAAAAGTTGCTTTAAAAAATATTAAAAATTCTGTTGAAACAAGTGAAATGAATATATAAAATATAATTCATCACAGCAACATTTTGAAGAAAAATATATCAACAGATGCAAAAGGAGTACTTTTTAAAATCTCAAACCCATTTATGGTTTTTAAAGAACTCTCTGCATACTAGAAATATAGAAAAACGTCCTTAATGTGGTAAATAACATCTACAAAAACCTACAGCTAACGTCACACTTAACGGCAAAAAACTGAATGTTTGAGATCAGGCAAGGATTTCTGTTCTCTCCACAAAAGAGAAAACAAACATGCAGATTGTGTGGTTTGTAAACAGGAGAAAAAACTCTCCCTATTTGCAGATGACATGATTGTCTACATAGAAAATCCCATATAATCTAAAAATGAAACTAAACATAAAACATCTCTTACAACATTAAGTGAGGTTTTCAAGGTTGCAGGATATAAGATCAAAATACAAAATAAATTGTATTTGCATATGCTAACCATGGACATATGAAAACTGGAATTAAAACACAATACCATTTACAATTGCTTTAAAGAAAATATACTTAGGGGGTAAAACTCAAAAAGACATATATAGACTGTATATGCTGAAACTGAAAAAAAAATTAATGAGATAAACTAAAGAAGACCTAAATCAAAAGACATTCCAAGTTTATGAGTTTGATGACTCAATATAGTAAAAGATAATTAATTCTCCATAAATTGACTTATAATTTTAGTGCAACTTCTATAAAAATTCAAGCAAAACTTTTCCTCCATAATATATAAAGAACTCTCAAAATGCAGCCTACTTATGTAATAAATTCTCACTTGTACCCCACAAGTCTATAATAAATAAATAAATTTAAATTTAAAAATAAAAGAAAAAATAAAAACAAAAAAAAAACTCGTCGGTAAAGCTCAAGCATTCTGATTAGAAAATAGGGCAAAAGAAATGGGCGAATACTTAACCAAAAGAATATGTTGATGACATTTTCTGTATGAATCAGCAGTTTTACCCTTCTTCATTAATCCCAGAGAAATAAAATGTATGTTCATAGAAATACTTGTACATTGATGATCATGATGGCTTTCCTTTTAATAGGCAACCACTGGAAATAACTCAGGTATTCTTCAGCGGGTAGATAGTTGAAAAAACTTTGTGACAACTCGTTATAAAGTACAACTGGCTAATCAAAAGAAAAAATTAATACATACAACAACTTGGGTGAATCTCCAGAGAATTATGGTGAGTGAAAAAAGCCAGTCATAATAGATGGAGAGATGGAGAAGAGAAGTGTGATTGCCAGGTTAGGGACAGAGAGGAGGGAAGCCATGTAGCAGGGAGACATTTTGACTACCAAAGGGTCACGTGAGAGGACATGGAAGCCTATATGCATGTAGTAACATTGTTTAGTTTCACAGATGTTGGTACCATTGCAGAGAAAAAGGAACACTCATTCACTCTTGGTAGAATTGTAAACTAGTTCAACCTCTATGGAAAACAGTCTGGAGATTACTCAAAAGAACTAAAAAAGGAATTACCATTTGACCCAGTAATCCCACTAACAGAGATCTGCCCAAAGGAAAATAAATCAATATATAAAAAAAGATACCTGTATTCATATATTCATTGTAGCACTATTCACAATAGGAAAATAATGGAACCAACCTAAGTGCCCACCAACAATTGACTGGACAAAGAAAATGTGATGGATACACCATGGAATACTACACAGCCATACAAAAAAGAGTGAAATTATGTCCTCTGCAGCAACATGGATGGAACTTGAGAACTGATTCAGAATCAGAAAACCAAACACCCTATGTTCTCACTCATAGAGTGAAATAGTCACAAAGATGGAAATAATAAACACTGGGGACACCAATAAGCTGGGAGAGGGAAGGGGATTAAGGCTCAAAAATGACCTGTGGGGCATAATGTTCACTATCTGGAGAATGGGCCACCTCAGACCCAGGCCCATCACTACACAATGTGTCCATGTAGCTAATATGCATGTGTATGCCCTGAATCTAACATTTAAAACAATGTATAATTTCCCATTGGGAGAAACACAGGAAAGGGTACTGTGGTGTTTCTGTATTATATCTTATAACTGCATGTGAATCTCCAATGATCAAAACAAAAAGTTTTATTTTAAAAATGTCATGCTGTGGCAAATACACAAAATTTAATGATTACTATTGAAACAAAATAAAAAACCCTAGGGGAAAAATAAAAACAGTATTTTTAAAACATTTAATGGATGGATTATTTTCATTAGATTAAACCCAGCTGAAGAGGGCACTAATGAACTACAAGGAAGATCTGCCAAAATTATCAGGAATGCAATTCAGAAAAAGAAGTTATGAAAGAGAGTTTCAGAATTGTGAATGCAAAAAGATCTAATATCTAGTCAGAGCTCCAAAAAGATAGAAGAATAAAAATACAATGAGGGAAATGTTTGAAGATATAACAGCTGATAACGCTTTATAACCTTGGGAAGATTTCGAAATGCATAAACTAAAATAAGAATAAATATCTCTGTAAAGCTAGAAAATACCAAGGGAAATAGAAATTGCCTTCTAAGAAATCACAATCAGAGCCGGGCTCGGTGGCTCAGCCAGTAATCCCGCGCCTTTGGGAGGCTGAGGTGAGCCTGAGCCCGCGGGTTTGAGACCTGCCTGGGCAGCTAGACCTCATCTCTACAATAAATCAAAAAATCAGCTGGGTGTGGTAGCGCACGCCTGTAATTCTGGCTACTCGGAAGGATCGCCGGAGCCCAGCAGGCGAGGTTGTGGTGGCCGGGAGTGGCCACTGCACTCCAGTCTGGGCGACCGAGTGAGACTCCAACTCAAAAAAAAAAGAAAAGAAATCACAATCAGAATGACAGCTGATGCAATAGCAATATCAAAATCTGTAGTCAGTGAATAAAAGCTTCAAAGTGCTTAAAGAAAATACCTGTTTAGAATTGTATATCCAGCAAAAATATTTGTTTAAGCACTATGGAAAAATAAATACAAATATACATATATATTTAAAAACACAAATCAACAAACTAAACAGTTGCATTGAGGACAGGCTTATTAGAACTCAGCTAGAATTAGGTAAGAATCAAGATAGAGCTGCCTTGTAAATCAATAAGAAACTTTTATTGTAACAATAGTGTGAAGCTTTTATATAGAGGTATTTTTAAAGATCTTAATAGCTGTTCTGTGGAGAATGGATTGGTGAAATGAAGTAGTGAATGCCAGATATTCAATAGGAATGAATTCAGTGTTGCAGGAAAGAAATAGTGGTGACTTGAGCTGCAATATGAAAAGGAAGAAATAGGATATGTTTGGAATTATGAATTTCAAGAGGATTTTCAGAGAATGTCCTCTAACTTGAACATTTTACAGATAAGGAAACAGCTTTGAGTAGCAAAGTGACTTGTTTAAAAAACACAAAACTTATAGGATCTTATTTGTATGTGAGCTAAAATAAAAGACAATCTCATAGAAAGAAATAGTGGAAAGATACTTACCAGAGGCTGGAATAAATGTCACTTGGTAGTAGTGTATACTTCTTTAAATATACTGTCAAATTCAATTTGGTTGAAGATTTTTGCATCTATGTTTATAAGATACATTGTTCTGTGGTTTTCTTTCTTGCAAAAGTCTGATTTTGATATGAGAGTAATGCTGGCTTCATAGAATGACTTGGGATATCATCTTTCTACTTGTATTTTTTGCAACAGACTTTGGAGAATTGTATCATTTCTCTCTTAAATGTTTGTTACAATTCAACAGTAAAACTCTGAGTAGTGTTTTTTGTTTTGAAAGGTTATTAATCATTTAATTTGTTTAATAAATATATGTATATTCAGATTATTTGTTTTTGCTTTTGTGAGTTTTGATAGATCATGCCTTTCAAGGAATTAGTCCATTTTGTCTAAATTATCAAATTTGTGGGCATAGAGTTGTTTATAATATTTCTTATTAACTTTTTACTGTAAATGGGACCAGTAGTATTTTGCTACAGAAAGTTATTTGCACATTCTTTCTCTATCTTGTTAAATGCCTTGACTAGAAATTTATTGATTTTATGCTGTTTTCTATAAAAAACTTTTGCTTTCATTAATTTTCTCTGTGATTTCATATTTTCAATTTTTTTTATGTCTGCTGTAGCATTTATTATCTTTTCCTTCTGATTGTTTTATTTTATATTGCTCTGTCTTCCATAGTTTTCTAAGGTGGAAGCTTAGATTGTTATTATTTCTCCTTTACTTTTGAAAGATACTTTCACTGTGTATGGAATTCTAGGTAGGTGGGCTTTTTCAACACTTTAAAAATTGCAGTCCACTTCTTACTTGCATTGTTTTCGATTAGCAACTCAATATAATTTTTATTTTATTATTTTATATGCAAGATGTTTCTTTTTTCCAGCTTTTTAAAATAGTTTGCCTTTGCTTTTCTACAATTTGAATATGATATGCCTGTGTATGTGTGTGTCACCGTGTGTGTGTGTGTGTGTGTGTGTGTGTGTGTGTGTGTATGTGATGTATTTATACTGCTTGGTGTTCTCTGAGTTTCTTGCATATGGGGTTTAGTATCTGCCATTAATTTTGGAAAATTTTTTACTGTTATAACTTCAGAGACTTTTTTCTTGTCCTTTCTCTCCTTCAGATATCCTCCTCAGATTATGCTTATATTGTAACATTTATAATCGTCTTGTAATTCTGGGATTTTTATGTCACTTTTTTCATTCTTTTTTTCTCTTTGTATATCATTTTAGTAAACATTTTCATTATTGTTTTGCCATATCTTCAAGTTCATTTATTTTTCTCAACTCTGCCTGGTCTACTGATGAGACCATTATATGTCTTCTTTATTTCTATTACAGTGTTGAAATTTTGTTTTGTTTTTTAATTTCTAGCATTTTCTTTTAATTCTTTCTTAGAGCCTTCATCTCTGTTTATGTTACCCATCTCTTCTTGAATGCTGTCTACTTTTTCCATTAGAGTCACTAGTTTAAATTCCCTATTTAATAATGTAGTTGTATTTTATTCTGTGTATGTTCTCTGTCACATTTGAGTCTGGTTCTGATGCTTGCTTGTCTCTTTAGACTTTGTTTTTTCTTGCTCTAGCATGCTTTGCTATTTTTTGTTGAAAGTAAGACATGCTTTATCTGGCAATAAAGCTGAGGCAATTTGCCTTTAGTCTGAGCATTTATGTTAATATGGCTAGGAGCTGGGTAGTTAATATTTACTGTATTGTATGTGCCAGAGGATTAATTTTCTTCTAGTTTCTTTCTTTCTTTTGTTTTTGGTTTTCCCTAAAAACTTTTTCTTAGCCAGGCTCGGTGGCTCAACCTGTAATCCCGTGCCTTTGGGAGGCTGAGGTGAGTAGATTGCCTGAGCCCGCGGGTTCGAGACCCACCTGGGCAGTGAGACCTCATCTCTACAATAAATAAAAAAATCAGCCGGGCATGGTAGCGCATGCCTGTAATTCCGGCTACTTGGAAGGCTGAGACGGAAGGATCGCCGGAACCCAGCAGGTTGAGGCTGCGATGTCCGGGAGCGGCCACTGCACTCCAGTCTGGGCGACAGAGTAAGACTCCAACTCAAAAAAAAAAAAACACAAAAAACAACTTTTTCTTAATTAGAGTTGTTTATCGTGTAGCTCTCTCAGTTACAAATCCTGTTGAAGAAGTGCTAGATGTCAAGTACAGTGAGTTTCTATAATCTTATGATTAAATCCATTTTTTTAGTGGCTGCAAGTCCCTTGGCAGTGACTTCAGATCCATGTAATAGCCTTTTCCCTCCTCCTCTTATGTGAAACAAGAAGGACAGATACTGCTGGAGTTGTCTAATTGTCTAATTGTTCTTTCCCCAGATCAGAGAAGGCTCTGGCAAAGTATTTCCTTTGAAAGCAGTCTGTTGTTATAGAGAACACTCTGGGCTAATTTCAGAATGGTTACTTTCCCCTGGCATTTTTTTTTTTAATTTTTTTTTTTTTTTTTTTTTCAGTTTTTTGTGTTGGGAGTCTCACTCTGTCGCCCAGACTGGAGTGCAGTGACACAATCACGGCTCACGGTAGCCTCAACCACCAGGGTCAGGAAATCCTTCCGCCTCAGCCTCCTGAGCAGCTGGGACTAAAGGCACACACCACCACATCCAGCAACTTTTAAAAATTTTTAAAATTTTTGTAGAGATGAGGTCTTGCTCTGATGCTTAGGCCTGTTTCAAACTCCTGGGCTCAAGTGATCCTCCAGTCTCAGTCTCCCAAAATACTGGGATTAATGGCATGAGCCACCATGCCTGATTTTCTGGTATAGTTCAAAACAGTTACTTTTTTCCTTTCTCTCCAAAGTAAAAGGAGAAAATATTTTTTTTGATTTCTTCACCATGGGAACCTAGTAAGACTACATGGAAGTATTCCCTCCAGTTACCAGCATAGGTGATTTCTGCTAGGTAAGCTGATCTCAGCTAAGATCCTCTGTATTAGCTTGTTTCTTCAATTTTGGGGTAGCAGAGTGCCCTGTGTCCTCCATTCACTGATTCATCTAATAAAAGTCACCGATTTGCAATCTGTTTAGTTTTTCTTGATGTGAGAATGGGAGTAGAGACTTTCAAGCCCTTTATATGTTGGTGTGAATTGAAACTGTAAGTTAAGATGTTTTACCATTTTTTCAGCCAGTAAGTCATCCTTGAAAATTCTCCTCAAATGCCAGGTACTCCAGGAAACATTTCCGTGCTATTTACTTCTCAGTTTTATTTAATTTAATTTGCCTGCTTTTCTCTCCTAGCTCTTATTTTGCTGCTGTTGTCAGTCTCATCTGTAATAAAAGAATAGCTTTCCTGGCTCTACCTAATTTAAGGATTTTGATGTCAGAGATATACATGGTATTTGTGTTCATAGTTACAGTGATTAGCACTGTACCTAGCAAGTAGAATGTACTTTCTTATATAAAGATCATGAATATTTGATTAATATGATACCCAACCCCCAAAAGCTACATGTTCTAGTGGAAGTAACTGGAGCATTGATAGACATTTTATAATAAAAATTAAAAGTACAACAATGCTACACAATAATTGCTGAGTACACAGGCGCTATAAGTGTCAGCAAGGGGGTAAATTGTATGTTTTTCAGAGGAGAAAAGAACTGAACTGAGTGTGAAAGAAGGAGTTTCTGTGTGCTAGTCAAGTAAAGGAAGAGTCATGGGGTATCAATCTTGCAAGACAGAGAAGACATCTTGAGTACGGGTGTATAGGTGAGTGACAGTATGAAAGTGTGAAGACACAGATCCATGCTGCTGGAACAGTCTGTGTGACTCTAGTGATGCTAAGAAGAATGCCTAACAGTGTCACATTCCTTGATTAAACTGAAGGCAAGGCCAACTGCTATGAGGTGAGGAAAAAGGATGAACAAAGTGAAAGTCTTAAAGAAAACCACAAAGTCTGAAAAAAATAAGAGTATAATTGCCTTTGTCAAGTGAAACGAGCGACAGTAATTTAAAATAATGAGGCGCAACTTGAAAGGAACAGAAAACAGTTTATTATTTATCATTACAAACCAATATAAAAAATGGTCTGTAGGTAAGTAAGAGGGGTAGATATGTGTGGGACACACAGCATTCTATAAGAGAAATATAGCCTGGAGCCATCACTGACATTAAATCACACGGATTATGATGACAGATTTCCATACAGTATTTAGCCTTGATATTGGCATCCATGTAGTCCTACTTAGTTGTAGCTAAGGAAAGAAATAATGATGAATTGTGTGATTTAATCTATATAATAATAAATACTTTTTATTTTGACTCCATTGAAACAGTTCTGGCTTTTCATGTAAACTATTCAACAGCCTCCTGCATGCTCCTCTGGTGTTTATCTCTTTTTATTTCAACACATTCAACTAGATGAATCACCCTAAGCATTCCCCCAATGAACTAACTCCTCTGAGGCAAATTCTGAATGTTTCATCGTTGCTTGATCTAACTGCTAATACTCTTATTGCAGGATAGCTACATGAATTCTGGCTACATAGTGAAAAATTATATAATTTGACAAATATAACCATATTGGCAGACTAAAAGAAGCAACTATGGGACTGAATTTAGAAATATTCAGAAATGGGTTTATTTGGAGATCCAGATAGACAACGTATGAGGACGTTTCTGCTGAAAAGTGTCAACTCCAACAGCTTAGCATGGTTTGGGAATCTCTAACTTCTTGAGAGAGAATCTGATCTAACGTAGATGCAAGGGTGCTTTTATTTACATTCCAATATATTTTATTCAAAGAAAAATCTGCGCTTATTACCAGAAGAAGGGAAACTGGACACTGAATAGAGGCAAACAGAAATGAAAACAAATACAAAGCAATCAGAGCCCAGATGTGTTTTGAACATAGTCCAAATATAGGCAACCTCTTCTTTTTTCTGGCATCTGTATATTGTTTTATTGACATATTATATTATTGCATGTTATTATATAAACATAGCTAGGAACTTCATAACAGAGAGTGGCCCATTAATTTAACAACTTTTTATTTTCACATCTTGGATTCTCATTTGAGATTATGTGAAACATAATGTTGCAATTTAGCTGACTTGAGTCATGATAGTCAGATGCTTGTCTTGTTGCTTAAGGTACTCAGGAAATCACAGGTGTGCATTCACCTTGTTCTCAGGTGATATAGACTTGAAATAACAATTCTGTTTTTATTTTTTTTAAGGGAAACAAAGAAAAGGAAGAGATTTAACAAGAGTTCCTGAATGTGCTAATTGAATTTAGATCTGGATAATTAATAAATCATTAAATTTCAGTGACAATGTGCCAGGCACTGGGCTGAGTGTTGGAACTATTTATGGGGAAAAATCTCTGAGGATCCTGCTCTTTATAAAGTGTCTAAATTAATGAGATTGAAAAATGTTATACAATAAACAACAAATATACTGTATAATAATAATTATCCTAAGCCCAATGAAAGCATAATGAAAAAATATAAATATTTATACTCCTACACAGATGATAGAATTTATATAACTTAACATCAACTAGTTTAAATATATTCAGCATTTGGACAGAGCCCTACACAAACACTGTGATAATTTTGGAAATGTTTTTATTCCATAAATTTTTAAAATAACTAAATATAAAAAGGCAAATGAAATGTAGGCCTTCTATTGATGAGTTTATAGTATAATTAGGGGATACTACAGAAAAATTGATAACTCTATATGCATTTTCACTATGTGTATACATTTTAAAGGCAGCATATTTATTAAGATTAATGAATTAAGGCAGTATACATTAATTTATTACTTTGGCCTGAAGTATGTATGAGACAACTATAAGTCGAAACCTTGAATTTTTTTTTTTTTTTGAGTTGGAGTCACTCTGTCGCCCAGACTGGAGTGCAGTGGCCGCTCCTGGCCACCGCAGCCTTGACCTGCTGAGCTCTGGCGATCCTTCCACCTCAGTCTTCCAAGAAGCTGGAACTACAGGCGCACGCTACCACACCCAGCTAATTTTTGATTTATTGTTGAGATGAGGTCTCGCCAAGTTGCCCAGGCGGGTCTTGAACCTGCGGGCTCAGGCAATCCATTCACCTCAGCCTCCCAAGGCACGAGATTACAGGTTGTGCCCCCGAGCCCGGCTGAATTTGGAATTTAATGAGGGTATTAATATCACCTCCAGATGATTTAAAGCTAATATAAAGTATTGACATTTCAAATGTTAGTTACATTCTGTACTGATTAAGGATAGATTAATGAACTACTTGTTGTATTGCCCTTAGCACTCTAATTTCATATCTTAAATGATATTTATCTGTGAAAAGTGGAGATGTAATATAGTAAAGCTGTTAAGAATATGACCTTTGGAGCCAGATTATGGAGATCCACTGTCTTTGCCATCCCCACAGGTTGTGTGTCCTTGCATAAATTAGTTAAGCTCTCTGTTCTTCTGTTTCTTTATTTGAAAATTAAAAATAACAAGAATATCTGCCTCATAAGATCATTGTAATAGTCAAATGAGGTGTCGTTTATTACACATTTCTTACATCAAAGTCTAACAGTAAAGCATTTATTCTTGCTGAAATGAACATATTTTGGTAGACATAAAAGAAAACAAAAAGTTAGCATAAAGATGTATGCTCTTCCAGTTTTTAAGTTTTGCAAGAAATTTTTTTCAACAGACATCCAATTACTATGAGTGTTAGTTTTTATTCCTTTTATTATTATTTTTTGTTTATATGAAGCATCATGACATCACAATGTCTCAAGATTATCATAATGAGTGGCAACTTTCCCTCCACAGGTTTGACATCAATTCCTATTGATGCAAAAGTGCTTATCATATGCCAGTGTTGCATGAAATGATTCAACCTCAAAAACTATTTTTAGATAAATCATCCAGGCCAAATATGGTTCTGAATTCAAGTCATGCCAATTGAAGAAATAAGTGCCTGATTTTTAAAAGTATATTTACCCGTTGTCTATTTTAATTGTGCAATGCATTTTTTATTTTTCAAGCTGACATGAAATAAACCCATTTGCAGATTTAATTTTTCATTAAAGAAACCTTAGCTTTAAACATTGGGCTAGGTATATTTATAACTGTTTAAAATATCATAAGAAAAATACTTTTATTTCCTTTTCTACAAATTACTAACATCCCTCTTAACAATATTCTAAGAAGCACTAAGAAGCTGAATCCCAACAATGTAATGTACACATACTATTGATACAGGTGAGTAAAGAGGCTGTAGAAAGCATATAAGACTGATTAGAAAAAGCAACATCACACAAACACCCCCTCTTTCAGCAGATCTTTCTTTATACTAAGTTTTTTCTGAGAATCTGACATTTAAAAATATGGTTACAACATGAAGATAAGAAGTTATTCACTGTAGGATGAAATGAATTGGCTTTTGCAGACATAGCTATTTGGGCTGTGTGGGTCACACACATGATTAAGCTTTTTCTCCTTCAACTCTTCAAACTGGCTGCAGAGAAATCATCCACGAGAAAGCCTTCACAAAAATGCTGAATTCAATTTTAAAGATGTTTAATTGAGGATTAAAATGAGCATTTCTATTTTGCAAAAAACCACTTTATTATTTCAATATCCATATATTTATCTTCCAGCCAGTTATAGACAGAGAAGGTTAATTGAAGAAATGCATTATAATTTTCTCTAACTTCAAGGACAAATACCACACAGATGGCTAATTTGCAACAGTGAAGATAATGATAATGAATTTTGTTATTGAATTTTCAATTATATAGCATCTGTCTTTTCCATAAAGTGCATTATTAAATCTACCCATAACCCAGTCTATATGTATATGCATTTTTAATGCATACTGAAGGTGGCTATCTTAACTGTTAAAAATTTTTGCACTCATCCTTTCTACCTGTCATTCTAGAAGTTACAAAAGTATAAGTTTCTATTCAATAAAAATGTACTTTAAGGTGAATCATGTGTAAGATAATCTTTCCAAGCCCTCCTCACCAAGAAACCAAGAACAAAAAAAGAATCTATCTTTATCTTTAAGGCATTCTTCTCTAAACTATAAACAATACAGACAGATTTAATCATTGAAACAACTTAGAGCTAATGTATTTATTTACTTGAGATTTATAGTATGCATTTGATACTAATGCATACTATAAATGCATTAGCTATTAGATGGAGGTTATCTGTTCTCTTTCAAACATGTCATTTAAAATGATTATTTGCTACAACCTCCATATCAGTGCAATTGAAAATCTTGTGAGTGTCTTCTGTGTGTAGGACTCTGTGTAAATATGAATATAATTCGACTCGTAAGTCCAATGAAGAGCAAAAACCAAATGTCTCCAGAGTGTTAGGGAGAATGATGAGATGCTGTTCAAAGATTAAGGCAGGCATAGAACAACTAGTTAAATCGACCTATCTGGTTTCCTAGGGAAAAAAAAGAAAAGAAAAGGTCAAGACAGAATATGTATGCCTTTTCTTTTTTAAAAACCACTGGTCTAAATTATAAAGTGAAGTCATGCAAAATAAAGCATGGACATTTTCAGGAACATTGTGTAGATGACCACTGCTAA
>NW_006998671.1:0-846 GCF_000164805.1 Carlito syrichta | reverse complement strand
GGGTGTAGGGATGGGGTCTCCCTGCATTTCACAAGACTGGCCTTGATTCTTGGGCTCCAGAGATCCTCCCCCACATGGTCTCCAGAGTGCTGGGATTCCAGGGGTGGGCTGCTTCGCCAGGCCTTCTGTTTCATTTTTGCTGAAAGTTCGAGGTCTTGCTTGGGGGATCAGCTTCATGATCCCAGCCCTTTGGGAGGCCGACACCAGCAGCCAGCCCAAGCCCGCTGGCAGAGATCCTCCCGAACACCTCAGTGAGACCTCATCTCTACCATTCTTCTCAAATGAGTTGGGTGTGATGGAGCATGCCTGTAGTTGCTGCTCCTCAGAAGCCAGGAAAAGTCTCACTGGAGCCCAGCAAGCAAAGGAGGCAGTGGCCGGGAGCGAGCCAGCACTCTCCAGCCTAGATGTCAGAGTGAGACTCTGACTCAAATAAAAAAGAAAAAAGAAAAAAAAGGAGAGCATTCATTTGTATATGGAATTGGGATCATCGTGAACAGACAGAGACCTTTTGGGAAGGAGGACCCAGGCTTGAACCTAGAGTTCCCAAAAGATGGTGGATCGGCAGACAATTAGGTTGTGGCTTTGTGTTGGGTGCCAGCCACGGAGGCCCACTGAGCTTTAGGGATCAGGAAGGGCCATTGACCCCGAGACCACTAGGATGTGTTTGGGAGCTATTGACCCCATTTCCTCCCCCTTTCTACTCAGTACTAAACAGATTAAGCTCCTGTGAGCTCAAAAAGTAAAAACTCTGAGACTGGGATGAACACAAGTTAACTTTAGAAGCTCATTGCTCCCATTCTTCCACAAACTGCAGTTTTGGCTTTCACACAACTTATAATTCAAACT
>NW_006998670.1:0-875 GCF_000164805.1 Carlito syrichta | reverse complement strand
GGGGAAGGAGTGTGGAGGGGTGAGGGAGGCCTCCTTGGGAGCATGGCATACGGCACGAGATGGACTTGCCCAGTGACCACCTTTGAAACCCCCATGAACAACAGGCCAGAATGCCTTTTCCTCTCCCAGCCCTGAGGGTGACTCCTCACACTGGGTGGCAGGGTTGGTGGTGGTGGTGCTAGTGATCATTATTATTTGGAGACAGAATCCCCACTGTCTCCCAGGCCAGAGCACAGGGGCACACTCATGGTCACCATGCACTCCACCTGCCTGTCTAAGGGATCCTTCTGCCGTGGCTCCCAGAGTGGCTGGAACCACAGGCCTGTGCCTCCATGCCTGGCTAATCTTTTAATTTATTTTTGATGACCTAGATGAGGCCTTGACCCATGTGCAGATGATGTTGAACCCGCAGGCTCAGGTACTCCAATCTTCTTGGCCTCTGAAGTGCCAGGATGCCAGGCTGAGGCCCTGAGCCTGGCCTCTGGTTGTGGTGGTGCTGATGGTTGATATTATTATTTTGAGTATGTGTCCCGCTCTGTCACCCAGGCTGGAGTGCAGGGACCTGCTCTTGGCCCCCGTGGCCTCCACTGTCTGGGTTCTGGCCATACTCCAGTCACAGCCTCCCATGTGGCTGGAATGACAAGCATGTGCCAACATGCTTGCCTCATTTTTTGGCTTCTTGTAGTGATGAGGCCTCACCAGAGTGTCCGGGTTTCTCTTGAACATGGGGACTCAGGTCATTCTCTCACCTCAGACTCCTAGAGCACCCGGATGACAAGCGTGAGCCCCCATGCTCAGCCTTCACAACCTCTTGTGGCCCCACCATGAGGCCCGCTCCTTTCCAACGATCTGGGACCCTGGGGAGGTTGGCTGGA
>NW_006998669.1:0-795 GCF_000164805.1 Carlito syrichta | reverse complement strand
TAAAATGATCTGTGCCTATTTATTTGTTAATTATAAATAGGCAAGATTGGTTTAAAAAACCCTTATGAAATTATTAAGTTGTAGTCTTAGTTGTAAGGTGTGGACAATTAGGTGAGAGTGATTAGTTTTTATCTTTATTGTGTTTACACAGAGTACCCAGTATTTTATTTGTCTGGTGGAAGAAGTATTAGGCTTAGTAAAAGTGACTTAATTAGGTGGGAATGGTCAGTTTTTAAATCTTATTGTGTCATACAGGGTGTGACATAATAAATACTTTAGTATTTAAATACTTTAGTATTTAAAGTTTATCTTTTTTATAAGAGGGTGTTAGGCACAACAGGTGATTTAACCTTTGTTTATAAAACATAACTTTAGTGAGTCTGATGTGACAAATTGGTGTTATTTAGCACTAATGTTAACATATGATAAAGTTGGAAATAAAATTTTACTAGAGTATTTGTAAATTTGGTTGGAAAGACAGATTAAAATTATAATTGACCTTTTTGTAGTTAACAGGATTTAGTTTACATGATCTCTTTACTTTTGTCTGGGAGGAAAGTTGATCAAGTTTTAGTTTAGATATAATTTGAAAGAGATTTATCATAAGAAAACAACAAATAAGAACTTTGATATCCTTTTGTTTTAGCCATCTCTCTAAGAAGAGACCTATTAAGCCATGTGGAAACGTGAATGGGCTTGTTAAGTACACATGTGGGTGGTGACATGTTGTAACTAGTAGGACTGCCACCAGGGAGTTATCAATCAGTGAGGGAAGGGAGGTGAGAAGCCTGGAGG
>NW_006998668.1:0-456 GCF_000164805.1 Carlito syrichta | reverse complement strand
TGGTCTGTTCACCAGTGTGCAGTGGCGTGGTCATGGCTCACTGCAGCCTCAACTTCCTGGGTTCAAGCAATCTTCCCACAGCGTCCCAAGTAGCTGGGACTACAGGCACATACTACCACATCCAGCTAATTTTTATTTTTTGTAGAGACAGAGGTCTCACTATGTTGCTTAGGCTGGTCTTGAACACCTGGCCTCAAGTGATTCCTCCTCCATGGTTTCCCAAAGTGCTGGGATTACAGGTATGAGCCATCATACCCAGTCTCTCATTGTTTCAAAAGACAATATCCCTTAAGTGAACAAGCAGACGCTACAATAGCCATGTCTTCTAAAGGTGGAACCTGTAAGTGCTATCTACGATAAACCCACAGCTAACATACTGCTAAATGGACAGAAACTGGAAACATTTTCCCTGAAAACTGGAACAAGACAAGGCTGCCCACTCTCACCCTTCTTCCT
>NW_006998667.1:0-709 GCF_000164805.1 Carlito syrichta | reverse complement strand
AAAAATACATATTGTGTTGTCACAAAGGACAAGAAAACATTCGCCCATTCATATTCTGCTACATAGGTTGTTCCAGGTATTTTATATATGATTGCATATCTTTGTAAATAGAGACATGTGCTAACACTGAGTTAGAACTGAGATATTTATTTAAATATCTAACACGCAATTTAATATTTTTGCACTACATTATTTTCAATAGATGTCTAGAATGCCACGGTACAACTGTGTCTGAATTGCCCAGGAAACTGCCTGTAGTTGGAAATTTAGTTTTTTAAAAAAAATCATTTGCAGTTAAATTAATATTGTAATGAATGCTTCTAGTTAAAAAAACTTTGAAAAAAATGCAATTACTTCCTAGGAAACTCTCAGAGAATTTGGAAAGCTAGGTCATATCTTTATGAAAAAAAATGTATATATGCACACATACATACACATGTATATGCATCTGTATATCACACATGTCTACACATTGCTTGCCAAGCATGTACTAGAAGTTGTCTGTCCCACAAACATTATGTGAGATTTCACACTTCTCATATGCTTTTTAGAATAGGGTGCCATCATTTATTTTTATCTTTATTACTTTAATCAAAAGAAAACGCTAACTCATTTTTGTTTTAATTTGCATGTCTATATTTACTAATGAGATCGAGCATTTTATCAACTTTATTGGCTGTTTATAGTTTTATGAATTTAATATCCAATT
>NW_006998666.1:0-312 GCF_000164805.1 Carlito syrichta | reverse complement strand
CACTCACCTCAGCCTCCCAAAGGTGGGGGATTACAGGCTGAGCCACTGAGCCCGGCTTGTGAACTAATTTTAAAAAATAAATCTCGGCCAGGCTCAGTGGCTAAGCCTGTAATCCCAGCACTTTGGGAGGCCGAGGTGAGTGGATTGTCTGAGCCCGTGGGTTCAAGACCAGCCTGGGCAACTTGGCGGGATCTTGTCTCTACAATAAATAAGAAATTAGCTGGGCGTGATAGCGTGTGCCTGTAGTTCCAGCTACTTAGAAGGCTGAGGCAGAAGGATCACAGGAGCCCAGCAGGTCGAACCTGCGGTGGC
>NW_006998665.1:0-3426 GCF_000164805.1 Carlito syrichta | reverse complement strand
GTAAAACTGTCCAGTCGTTGCGATGTTCCAGCGGTAGCGATGGCCGAGCTCTGTCTGAAGCTCAGGCTGCAATGCTGGGGTCCCCAGCCCCCCAGGGCAAGAGTCAGAGACCCACTGCAGATCTCCCTTGCAGAGGGCTTCAGACACCGGGTTGCCCGGTCGCCATCTTGCCGCCTCTGTGAGGTTTTCAAGCACAACTTTTTGAGAAAACCTATGAGATTCCCGAATACTTGTTAATATAAACTGAGGGTATTTAGAAATAGACATGGGACTTTTTTTAGTTAAAAAATATGATAACTTTTGAGATTCTTTACTTGCAGTTCTATACTTGCTAAAGTTAATCTTGCTAGGTAGGTAAAGCTACTTAGATTTCTAAGTAGTTTTTCTAAGTAGTTTTTTCTAAGTTTTTTTCTAAATAGGTTCTATATTTTTGCTTATTAAGACTGAGTAACAGAGATACACTTACCTTCTAACAAGATATATCCTACTTTCTGAAACACCAAAGAAATGGTTGAAATATATGAATCAATGGTTTTCAAGGCATTGCAAATCAGACAATGGAGGGCTGTAATTTCTGAGAGTTGTAAAAATATGAGATGAATGCTATGACTATTTCAGTATATTTCTGAGGGAATTTCTCCACCATGACCCAGCAAAGGGAAATACAAAAAGGCCCTTGTGCACAACCTGAGATGTATGCATATAGAATCATTAGAATACCTCAAAATATCCTGAAAACAATGCAGAATTAGATAAAATGTGAGCATGTACATATGGAACAATATGGCATACATAATTGCTAGACTAAACCCAACATTATCAATACTGGAATTAAATATCAATGACATAAACACCTCAAATAAGAGGCAGATAAAAAAGATTTGATGAATAAGTGAAGCCCAAAGTTATCAGCCTACTAGCATTGTATTTTCATTAAAAACATACTGATGAATAAAGGAAAAAATAAGAAAAAAGTTATAAATGTTAACTGTAAGCAAAAGAAAGCTGAAATGGCTTTATATATATTAGAATATATTTCAGGGTAAAGGATATTAACAGGAGTAAAAAGGTAATATTCCCCTCATCAAAGTGTTAATTTGTTAAGAGTACACAAAATGAATGTTTATGCACAGAGCAGAGCTCAAAAGATATAAGACAAAACATAGCTGTATTGCTAGGAAATGTAGAAAAATTTGTAATTTTAGAAAGATTTCAATACTTCAATAATGAATCAAATAATAGAAAATAAGATAGAAATAATATGAACAACAATATCAAACAACATGATTTAATTGAATTTATTACAACATTCCATATGAATTGACAAACCATGGATCAATATAGATTATATTGTAAACCATGAAACATTGATCTCATTAATCTAAAATTTAAAGTGGTCATGAGAAATTTGACTTCTTATTAAAAGTAAGAAGATTAGCCAGGCTCAGTGGCTCAGCCTGTAATCCTACACCTTTGGGAGGCTGAGGTGAGTGGATTGCCTGAGCCCGTGGGTTCGAGACCCGCCTGGGCAGGTGAGACCTCATCTCTACAATAAATCAAAAAATTAACCGTGCGTGGTAGCACACGCCTGTAATTCCGGCTACTTGGAAGGCTGAGGCGGAAGGATCGCTGGAGCTCAGCGGGTCGAGGCTGCGGTGGCTGGGAGCGGCCACTGCACTCCAGTGTGAGCGACAGAGTGAGACTCCAACTCAAAAACAAAACAAAACAAAAACAAAAAAAGTAAGAAGATTTGAAAAATACAGAGTATGATCATAATTGAATTGTAATCAACAAAAGAAAGACCACTGGCAAATCTCCAAATATATGTAAACACATATTCTAATTAATGCGTCTAAATAAATGCCAACTTGGTTTATAAGTTTCAAGTATAGAAAGTAGACAACTAGCCAGAACAATTGGAAACAAATAAACACACATACACATACATACATATCACCTATATCAAAAGTGATTAAAAATATATCAATGTAATATGAACTTCATAGCAATAAATGAAAAGCTTACATGAGGTTGAGAAATTTATTGAAATATAAAAGCTATAAAATTTCAGGAAGTTTATATACCATTTTGACAGAAATTGATATATTAAAATTTAAGTTAAAAACGTCATAAATAAAATTCCAAGTGTATATGAACTCACTGAACTCTATTTCTAAACATTTAAAGAGAAAACAATATAAATTCTATACAAAGTCTCCAGAAAATTGAAACGAAGGGATACATTTTAATTAGTATATAAGACTAATAGTAATCTAATCCCAAATCATAAAAATATAGCATAAGAAAAAAACTACAGAACAATCTCCTTCATTAACATGGATGCCATTTTCGTAATAAATTGTTAGAAAATCAAATCTTATAGTATGTATAAAGGGCAGTACACCGTGACCAAGTGAGAATTATCTCAAGATTGCAAAGTTGTTCTAATCGTGAATACTCAATTGATGGAAAGTCAAGTCAGCAACATTCAGATTAGGAGTCCTGGACCTCGATTCTCTCCACAGACACATTTATTCAGAAACAACTCATAAGCAAATTCCTTTTGTGAGAAATCCAAAAGGCTATTTTTGCAAAGATTGGAGCAGAGACAAACTAAGTAATGTAGGAACAATAAAAAATCAACAGAAACAGAGAACTGGTTTACTGAACAGATAATCAAAAGCAGCACACCCTTAGCTAAAAAACTAATAAAATAAAATAAAGGAGTGAAGACAAAAACAAATAGAGTTAAAAATTCAGTGGAAGAAATGACCATAAATGTAACAAAAGATTAAAAAATATTGGAGTCCACTATGAATAATTTTAACACCAAACTCTGGACAATCTAGGAGAAATTGATAAAATGTAAAACACATACAACCTAAAAGGACTAAATCATGAGCCAAATCTATGCTGGTGTGGAGAATGAATCAGTGATCATAAAATTCCCAGCAATTAAAAGCCAAGGATTTTCTCAACAAAGAAAAGTCAAGGACTAAATGGTTTCACTGGAGTATTGTACCAAACAACATTTTATTATTAAGGAATAAATGCTAATGTTATCAAACTCTTTCAAAAAATTACAGAAATGGGAATACTTCCAAATGTATGTTATGGGACCAGCAGGACCCAGATACCAAGCTTTGACGAAGGTAACAAAATTACAGACCACTATGCTGGAATTTAGATATAAAAGTTCTCAGCAGAATGTCAACAAACTGAATCCAGCAGCACATTAAAAGCATCCTACTCCATGATCAATTGGAATTTCTTATATGCAACATATTTCAACTTTGCAAATCAGTTGTGTGATTCACTATATGAACCTATTTAAAGTGACATGCTTATCTCATGAGAAGCAGAAGAAACATTTTCATACACTTTGATAATGATAATTTTTCAAAAACTCAGAATAAAAGGTAACTC
>NW_006998664.1:0-302 GCF_000164805.1 Carlito syrichta | reverse complement strand
CTATTCCTATCCATTCCATTTCTATCCATTCCATTCCATTCCATTCAATTCCACTCCATTTCTAATTTTTTGCACTCATTTACATTCCTTTCCTTCCATTCCTCTCCATTCCATTGATGCCATTCTATTTCTCTTCCTTTCACTCCATTCCATTCTTCTGCATTCTATTTCACTACATTTCATTCCATTCCATTCCATTCCTTTCCCTTTAATTCCTATCCATTCCATTCCTTTCCATTCCATTCCAATCCACTTTATTTCCTTCCATTGTATTGCATTCCATTTTACTCTATTCCATGCCT
>NW_006998663.1:0-819 GCF_000164805.1 Carlito syrichta | reverse complement strand
AGGAAGTAGGAAAAGCAAGATCACAGAAACCCCTAGTTTCGCAGAAGAATCCAGATCACCAAAATAAAAGCCCAAATCCAGGACATAGAAAAAAAAAAAAAATACAAAAAAATCAATGAAACAAAAAGCTGGTTCTTCAAAAGGATAAACAAGATTGATGGTTACCTAGCTAGACTGACCAAGAAAAAGAGAGAAAAAACCCAAATAAACACAATCAGAAACACAAAAGATGAAGTCACATCTGACCCTGAAGAAATACAAAAGATCATTAAAGACTACTATGTACACTTGTATGGAAACAAACTTGAAAACCTTAAAATGAAGAACTTTCACACAACCTGCCTAGGTTGAAACAAGAAAAAATTGAGACCCTAAAAAGACCAATAACAATCAAGGAAATTGACTGCATAATAAGAAAACTACCTACAAAAAATATTTTTTTGGTCCAGATGGCTTTCCAGCAGAATTCTACAAGACATTTAAGGAGGAGCTGATACCAATCCTACTGAAGGTATTCCAGGCGATTGAGAAAGATGGAACTCTCCCCAAATCATGTTACAAAGCTAACATCATATTGATACCCAAGCCAGGTAAAGACCCAACAAAGAAAGAGAACTACAGGCCAATATCTTTGATGAACATAGATGCTAAAATCCTCAACAAGATCCTAGCAAACTGGTTTCAATAACACATCTCAAAAATCATCCATCATGACCAAGTCGGCTTCATCCCTAGGATGCAAGGCTGGTTCAACATTCGTAAAACCATAAATGTAATTAAATACATCAACAGATGTCAAAACAAAAATCACATGATTAT
>NW_006998662.1:0-858 GCF_000164805.1 Carlito syrichta | reverse complement strand
GCGGGCTGTAGAGAATGCCGCGCCCTGGTTCCCAGTGTCTGGGCACCTTACGGAGCCTAGCTGGAGCAAGCTTGGGAGGGACTTGCGGCGCGCTAAGCAGCAGCAAGGACTTCCTCGGGGAGCGATGGCAATATGGAAGTTGGTGTTAAATTGTATAGAAGACGAGGATCAGTGCGGGAAGGAGCTTAGCGAAGGGGTTGAAGCAATGAACACTATGAGAGAAGAGTGTTCTGAGCGGTCACAAGCAGGAGACACAGAGGCGGAAGGGCTTTCGGAGGGGGAACTAGAGGAGCTCGTTGAAAAAATGAGTGCTATGGAAGTGCCTATACAGCCCTCGGCGCCGAGACCGCCTCCTTATCCTCCCCCGCAAGCGGAAGGACGCAGCCTCCACCCAGAGGCGTGGCAGCAATACGGGGCGCAGTGCTTTCCTGTGTTTCAAAATCCAGCTCCCCTGCCTCCGAACACAGTGGGACTGGTGGTGGGCCGTAGTTCCGCCACCCTAAAAGGCTCGGTGATTCACCCAGGGGTTATTGATTCAGATTACACCGGGGAGGTCAAGGTAATGGTTTCATCCCCCTGAGGCATTTCGGCTATCTCACCAGGAGACAAGATAGCTCAATTACTCCTTCTGAGCAGCTTACATGAGAAATTTCCTGCGGAGAACAAAGAGCGGGGAGACAAGAGGTTTGGGTCTACGGGCACCCCCCAGATTTTTTGCTCATTAGATCTCAGCACCAGACCGGTGCTCAGAGTCACAGTTAATGGTAAGCCCATAGTTGGTTTATTAGATACAGGTGCCGATCGTAGCATCGTTAGCACCACAGACTGGCCGCCGGGGTGGCCCACACAGCAGTCAGA
>NW_006998661.1:0-701 GCF_000164805.1 Carlito syrichta | reverse complement strand
TTTTTTTGAGAAATAATTTATTAAGAGGACAGAAAAGCTCCCACAGCAGGAGTGGACCCAAGGAGGTTGCCCTCCATGCTCTCTTGATGGTTTATTTGGCTTTGCAGAAGCTTCTCAGTTTGATGAAGTCCCACTTGTCTATCTTATCTCTTATGGCATGGGCACTTCAGGTTTTGGCCAGGAATTGGTTGCCAGTTCCAATTTCCATAAGGGTGTCTCCTGCATTTTCTAAGGTTCTTATAGTTTGAGGTTCTATGTTTAGGTCTCTGATCCATTTAGAGTTGATTTTTGTGTGTGGGCATAGGTAAGGGTCCTGTTTCAATATTCTGCATGTGGTCTGTCAGTTTTCCCAGCACCATTTACTGACCAGGTTCTTCTCTCCCCAGTAGTTGGTGGTGGTGGATTAGTTGAAGATGAGTTGGTTGAAAAATTGAGGTTTTGCTTCTGGAATGTCAAGTCTATTCCATTGGTCTATATGCCTGTTCTTGTACCAATACCAGGTTGTTTTGATTATTGTAGCTTTATAATAAAGTTTAAAGTCTGGGAGCTTGATACCTCCTGCTTTATTTCTTTATTTTATTATTATTATTATTATTATTTTTTTTTGACTGAGGATTATTTTGGCTATTCGTGGTCATTTATGTTTCCATATGTATACCTGTATTGCTGTTTCTAGGTCTGAGAAGAAAGTTGCTGGTAAT
>NW_006998660.1:0-864 GCF_000164805.1 Carlito syrichta | reverse complement strand
CAAGAGGAGGAAATATGGGGTATCCAAATAGGAAAAGAGGAAGTCAAGTCATCTCTCTTTGCTGATGATATGATCCTATACCTTGAAAATCCAAGAGACTCTGTCAAAAGCCTGCTTGCACTGATAAAGGACTTTGGCAGAATCTTAGGGCAAAAAATAAACGTGCAAAAGGCAATTGCATTCCTATACACCAAAAACAGGCAGAGACCCAGATTCAAAGCACAATCCCATTCACAATAGCCACACATACACACACACACACACACACACACACACACACACACACACACACAAATGAAATACCTTGGCATCTTCCTAACCAGAGAAGTGAAAGACTTTTACAATGAGAACTACAGAAGACTGCTCAAAGAAATCCAAGAGGAGACAAATGGAAAAATATTCCATGCTCATGCATGGGAAGAATCAACATTGTTAAGATGTCCATTCTACCAAAGGCAATCTACAGATTCAAGCAGTACCCATTAAGTTACCAATATCATTCTTCTCAGACCTGGATATGACAATACAAAATTCATATGGAGACATAAACGACCACAAGTTGTCACAATCCTTAGCAAAAGAAACAAAGCAGGAGATATCACACTTCCAGACTTCAAACTTTACTGCAAGGCTACAGTAATCAAAACAATCTGTTATTGGTACAAGAAAAGGCACACAGACCAATGGAACAGGATAGAGATTCCAGAAGCAAAACCTCAATTCCTCAACCACATGCAGAAGATTGAAACAGGACCAACCTATCACCACACACAAAAATGAACTCTAAATGGATCAAAGACCTACACGTAAAACCTCAAATTGTAAGAACCTTAGAAAATGCAGGAGACACTCTTATGGAAGTTG